>NC_045159.1:1101590-1244090 GCF_900700415.2 Clupea harengus | reverse complement strand
GTATTTGTCTCTATTCAGGTCCATTCAGTTTTGGTCCATTCAAAAACATTATTGTTTATTAACTGGTGTCAGTAATGATACCAAAATATGTTTCTGTGTATGTTCCTCTCCTTCCCCCTGTGTCTGTCTCTCTATAGGGTCAGCTTTTGAACAACTCAACAGTGAAACTGCATGTGCTCTTCCTCATGCTGGTGTCGTTGATGTTCGCCGTCACTCTCTCCTTTTTACTTGGCTTCCACTGCTGGTTGGTCACCAAGAACAAGACCACTCTTGGTAAGACCATAACACCAGCTACCAAGTTCAAGAGATACTACAAGAGTACACATAGACAGAAACAGGAGCATATCAAAGGATCTTGAGGCTTTGTTTAATTTAGTTAGGGGTTTAGTTTATCACCTCCGACGTAAATAAATACAAAATGCCGGTGTTATTATATAAAACAAATTAGTTTAACAATTTCACACTTGCTTGCATTCATTTCCAATTTTATGATTCCAACAATGTTGAAAATGACTCTCTCTCTTATCAGAGTGGTTGTCAGCCCCTTTCTTCCCCTATGGGCCTGACCGAAGAGCATTTGACGTGGGCCTGAAGAGGAATGTGTTGCAGGTGTTTGGATCCCAAAGGAAATGTTGGCTACTGCCTGTCTTCAGCAGGTCTGTTTCTCTTGGATTCTTTAACAGTCTAACTGTCCAAACTCTAATCAGTTTTCCCATGTCATGGCCATTCCCATATCAAGATTTTATGTTTTTTTGTTTTTTTTGTTTGTCTGTTTTCATTTAGTGATGGTGATGGGCAGGTCTTCCCTCTCAGGAGGAAGCCTTTGGCCTCTTACCCCCATGGTATACATTTAGATGGATGCTTGGAAGAGGCAGAGAGACACATTGGTAAAGCCAGTTAAAATTAATTTTACATAAAAAAAAAGTAGGAATTAAAAATGTGTACATAATTTGTAAAGTTTTAGAAAATTTCAATAACCTTGATCTGTTTATCTACTATTTTCAGAAGCCACTTTCAGTCTTGACAAATAATTTATTTCAAAAGATGGACTAAATTGACCCAGAGTTCTCACGCTGTCTTTTAATGTGCTCTACAACCAAGGCCCGTCATTAACTTGAGTGTGTGACGCCTAAGAGTAGAGTTACAGGCACACCTCCTATCTCATTCTCTCCCTCTCTCTCTCTCTCTCTCTCACACACACACACACCTTCTATCTCATTCTCTCTCTCTCTCTCTCTCTCTCTCTCTCACACACACACACACCTCCTATCTCATTCTCTCTCTCTCTCTCTCACACACACACACCTTCTATCTCATTCTCTCCCTCTCTCTCTCTCACACACACACCTTCTATCTCATTCTCTCCCTCTCTCTCTCTCTCTCTCTCTCTCTCTCTCACACACACCTCCTATCTCATTCTCTCTCTCTCTCTCTCACACACACACACACCTTCTATCTCATTCTCTCCCTCTCTCTCTCTCTCTCTCACACACACACACCTTCTATCTCATTCTCTCTCTCTCTCTCTCACACACACACCTCCTATCTCATTCTCTCTCTCTCTCTCTCTCACACACACACACACACCTTCTATCTCATTCTCTCCCTCTCTCTCTCTCTCACACACACACACACCTCCTATCTCATTCTCTCCCTCTCTCTCTCACACACACCTCCTATCTCATTCTCTCTCTCTCTCACACACACACACACCTTCTATCTCATTCTCTCCCTCTCTCTCTCTCTCTCTCTCACACACACACACCTTCTATCTCATTCTCTCCCTCTCTCTCTCTCTCACACACACCTCCTATCTCATTCTCTCTCTCTCTCTCTCACACACACACACACCTTCTATCTCATTCTCTCCCTCTCTCTCTCTCTCTCTCTCACACACACACACACCTTCTATCTCATTCTCTCCCTCTCTCTCTCTCTCTCTCTCTCACACACACCTCCTATCTCATTCTCTCTCTCTCTCTCACACACACACACACACACACACTCCTTCCACCTGGAAAAATAATCACATTTGGCACTCAAGCTGACAATTACAAATGTGTATGCACAGCACTTACTCACATTTCATCTTAGACAAGGGAAGATGCACTGCAAGTTAGGGATTTTTAATCGATTTTCCCCCCATAGGCCACAGAGGTGTTAGTGCTCTTCCAGAAGTACAGTCAAATAGTCAGTAAACATGTAGCAATCCTGTGTATTTCACATTTTCTTGGACCCATTTTAATCACTACCCATGCTAAAACCAGTACAATTTAAACAAATCTAAAACACCTTTTAAGTAGCACACTGATTTGCCTGCACTCACTCTTATGGTCCGTGCAGTCAACCTACAACCAGTGGCGGCGCCAGAGATGTTTTTCTGCAGGTGCTATGGGGGAGCTCAGCGTTTTACTGAGGGTGATAGCCTATGTGTCACATGGTTCTCTACTACAACACCTCCCCACCATATCGTCTGTCATCTGTTTACATATATGCTCTCAAAAGCGTCTTTGGGGTCCATGAAAAGCAATATATACAAATCGATTGTATTATTATCATTAGGCTGCTTCCAACGGATGAGCAACTAAGCCGCGTTCATTTAAATGCATGCAGCATGTTATAGATTCCGCAATCCCAAATATTTCACTTACTTCAATGGGGTTTAAAGTTGGGCGCCAGGTGACCACTAGGTCACCACTACCATGTCAGACAGAGTGAAATTAAACTAAACTTAAACTAAACACAAATAGTTCAATTCATTTTAAACTAAAGAGGGCAAATTAAAATAGCAGATATGATTAACTTAAAAAGTCAAAGAGTCAGAAATGCGTTCAAAAAGTATATATTATTTAAGTTCACAATCTTCAATAATCACATAGAACCTTTGTTGGACTCCAAACATGCAAGTTGGATATTTCTGGAGTATTGGTCTTCTTGGACCAACCTGGGCGTTCATGCTTATGTCACCGATGCTGCTAGCACCATGGTTAACCAACATCCATGGAGGGTTGACCTCCTTTACCACGACGTTCCTCTTCTTCAAAATCCACATCAGATACCCCTGGCATTTCTTTTTCTTCTACGTTACTCTCGTTTCTCAATGATTCCTCCAAACGGGTCGAAGGTTATTACAGAATGATTGCTCTGGGTCTAAAACAATCTGTTCATTTCAATCTGTTATTATTTTCTTTTGTGAGTGAAATATTATTATCACACAATAAATATCGCAAAATTATTAGCTGTATTGTTAAACAGTTACCAGACCTATGTTTTTGTAGTGTACATGTGTTTTACTTTTTTTCAGGGAAACATCCCTCTAAGGATTCCTCAGAATGGGTTTGGGACAATCGTCATTCAAATGAGGCCAGATCAGATCTCCATCTTGAAGCTGAATTCTGAGGAAGTTGTGGGAGCACAAGCTCAAGTGAAGTCAGTATGTTGAAATATGTTTTGAGACTTAAACTTTTAAAACACAATAATATTGCTTAATGAGTCATGTAAACATGCAGGACATTTATATTGCAGTAAAATACTGATAAACATCTGATAGACTTATATCAAGAGGCTCTACAGATGCTAATTTCACATGGAAGTCAGCAACATGTTTCAAACCATTTCTTATGTGAAACTTCAAATCCCATTAATAAAAAATACTACAAATATTAGTTTATTCATTCAGTTTATTTTTTATTTTCTCCCAATGACCTACACATGAGTAAGCAGAAGGATGAGTGTAGTGCAGCAGTACATGCAACAAGAACGCCAATTTAGTCCACCAGTCTGGATTGTGGTTCTTCGCACTTTTCTTCCTTGCGCCATGGAATTCCATCACATGATGTTGATGTATTTGCTGTTCTGTGTTGTACTGACTTGTGCAGGTACTAGATCTAATTAAGGCAACAAATCTCAAAGAGGCTAAAGTTAAACAAAGATATACACATAGACACATTTCTGTTTTGACCTGTCAGAGCACAGACACTGCACTGATAGCAGAGTAAGTGTGTGTAACATATTGATGTGTATCTTGGTCAGTCAGTACCAAAATATTTCTGGCCAAAGTGTGTTGGAGCTACCGGGTGAACTTCAGTTGTCAGTATGGTGATGTCAGGAAACTCTTGAATGATTGATTTTGCACCTGCAGACACAGAGACACACAAAAGACACACAAAAGTGTTCCACCTCTTAGAAACCAGACGGTAGATTAGTGTTATCCACAGACACGCATGCTTAAAAGTGTTCCACCTCTAAGAAGCCAGACCGTAGATAAGTGCTATCCACAGACACACATGCTTAAAAGTGTTCCACCTCTTAGAGACACTGATCACTGACACTGACATTGGTTAAAACTGCAAGAAGGATAGGCAAACAAACAACAAATCTATGTAGTGACTGCAATATGCATTACTGACAGCATGTGAGGTGTCAAACATGCACCACTGGTAGACAGGAATGAAGCAGATATATTTTAGTATGTTCTGGTAATACTGGTTCTGGACTCAGGAATCCTGACCACAGCATGTTTTACATGTTTCCCTACTACCACTTATCTCAATCAAGTATCTTCAATAAAAAGAGGTTGGTGACACCCAATCATTAACTAGTGATACCCGTTTTGAACCACTCAACGTGTTTAAGTTGATATTGGTTTGGTAGGGCAGAGAGACACCTAAAACATGCAATGCCATCCCGGGGATCCGCCAGACCAGGGTCAGGGCAGGATTTACCGTGTGGTGTGGAGAAAAGGCTGAGGAGAATGATGTGTTTGGCTTGTAATCCATGTTCTCGTAGAACTCGGACCGCTTCGATCACAGTGTTTCCTGTACCTGAAAACACACCAGTGAATGAATGAATACATACGCACGCACGCACGCACGCACGCACGCACGCACGCACGCACGCACGCACGCACGCACGCACGCACGCACGCACGCACACACGCACACACGCACACACGCACACACACACACACACACACACACACACACACACACACACACAGAGCTGTAGTGCGCTGTCTGCATGTCTCATGGGAACACACATACACAACTCACTGATATATGCAGGGCGAGAGATTTGAATGGCATACGTACTGAGGATGGGGTACATCAGCAAAACCTTCCGGCGACTGATGTCCGGGGGGAATTTGGCGTAGTAAACTTTGGCTTTCTGGGTCTCCTCATCACTCTGGATAAGGATCTTCCCAATGCGGATGGAC
This sequence comes from Clupea harengus, assembly GCF_900700415.2. Taxonomy (NCBI): domain Eukaryota; kingdom Metazoa; phylum Chordata; class Actinopteri; order Clupeiformes; family Clupeidae; genus Clupea; species Clupea harengus. Next base: position 1,238,875 of record NC_045159.1, on the reverse strand, counting down.
CGGCAGCAGTCCCTCAGGCCCTGTTCCATAGCCTCCCCTGCAGAGAAGGGACCACGCTGCTTAACATGCTCAACCATCAGCGACTCCCATTCACAAAGACCATCCGTGAGTCTCCTTACCGCTCCTCATGATGCTGACTCCACAGTTACCCTTCTCAAACTTAACACCAGCATATTTGTGCCCTGGAAATCAACAGATGAGGGTTATACATATATGTGAGTGTGTCTACAGCAAAAAGGCTTTTTTTTAAAGAGCACAATGGAAATAAGCCACGTACACGTTCTTCTGGCATCAGAACTTTCCAAATGTCCGCATAACTCACCTGTTGGAGTGGTGACAGTGCATTCGCTGTATGGAAGCTGATTGAGTCCTTCTTCAACCACTAACCTGATCTAAGGTCAGATATTCCATTAAATCACAAAGACATCTTCAAACACAATCACACACACATAAGTACATAGTTAGGCCTTCGTATTATTTCGCCTCGTCTTAGACACTGAAAATGTTGGCTTCTCACTTACCAGTCTATCTGCACAAAACACAAAATCACCTCTACTGGTCGACCTACGTGGGAGAGAAACAGCTGATATCAGGTAGCTTACTCGGTGGCTAAAGGCCTATAGCACACTTCAACATCTTTCATATTAGCCCGCTTGTCAAACAGCAAAAATGAACATACAGGTCTGTCTTAACCCAAGGACATCCTGTTCTAATTAGCTATAAACAGCTCGTTGGTGTTGATGCTATTTGAGCACTTGCAACAAATTGATCTGTATTGTTAAATGTATCTATTTAGCAATAGGGACATAGTTGGCAGGCCTATTCTTCGCTTTTACTCTGGTCTATGCCCAGGGGCAACGTGGAAGGAAATACATGGAGTATGGTCGAGGCTCACTTGAATTTAACTTACGTATCTCTTATGATGGTCTGTAGTTCTCGTATTTGGTCATTCAGTGGAAGGAGTTTTAGCTGGGGTCCAATCAGTCCCTGTGCTTCGCTACTTAATAATGTTACGGTGTCGATATTATGTCCGGTATCTCCGTCGGAGAACGGTTCCGATTGTTCCTGAAAGCCGCTATTGCTGAACCTGACTTGTTTAGAAGCGTGATCTTGACTGTCATTTACTTTATTGTTCAGCTGCTGGTTATGGCAAGGCATTGTGTTTTCGAGTAAGCACGTTTCCATTAAACTAACAGCAGGACAAAGTAAGTAATCTACTACTACAAATAAATGTAGAAATATAATTCACGAGGCAAAGCAGTAAGGTAAATTTCCCTTGTCATCCCTGAAAACAATGTTGCGAGGTTGAGTGAATTTAATCCGCATGACGTTGAAGTTGCAGGAATAAAATCAGTTACACAGGACGTTGGGTAATTTCTGAGTCTGATCTCTGATTGGTCGGATGAATGGTCCATCTAAAGTGGGCGACGGCGACAACTAACAAGGGTGAAAAAGTTTGAACCTTCGCCGACTAGTGGACATAGCTAATAATTGCAGGTATTCTGCCAGTCAAGAACTGACAAGTGCAACAATATTAGCTCTATATTCGGATACTCGAGTAGTTACATGCAGTGATGTGGGGTGGAGGGGGGTTGATTTTAATTTGAGAAAATGAACAAAAAAGTACGTAATATAATGCTCAGCATGTGACTTGGCCTATGCTATCGTCTGTATTCTCTCTTTATGTCTCATAGATGTAATCATTAAAACAAGTAAACACGTTTCATGAAGACCTTCAAAAATTCTGCAACAAATATGATATGTCAGCTTTCCTTCCTCTTCATGTTATACCATATGACAACACCTGAGGTTCATGGATACAGCAAACCTGACAATTCACATTAATGCCTAGATGGAGTTATCAACTGTAGCAGTCTTTGGCAGTTCTTGAGAAGTCACTACTCCAGTGGGCTTTCAACCGAGAAAGTACCTGTCGACTGGCAAATTCATGGACAATACCAAAACCCTCAGATCACCAGAACAAAGGTCAACAGGATAATAGAGACCGCTCCACTATGGCACACTAACAACTGCTCTGTCAGTGTGCTGCTGGGCGAGCAGGTTTACATCTTCATTCTTCTACACTTATATATTTGTCTCCACATCTTTGGAGGCCCTCAGGAAACTGCCTATGTAACAGGTACCGCAGCAACGGCACCTAGCTGACAGATAATATTCTGAAATTTCAGTAAAATAATTGAAGAGGCAGGGCAACAGCTTCTCAACTTTTGCGTTCTCCGCAGTTTCTTTATTGAATTTCAGTTCACCGTTACCAAGAACGTTCTGGAGATCCCTCCAAGACTCCGCCCTGCTGGCATGGAGCAAGTTTATTCTCTGTCAAAATAAAATACCTTAATAAAATCGATAAAAGCAGTATTATCAAAATAAAACACAATTATGAAAAACACAAAGATTACACTTTTGTGGACGTCACACTTATTTTACTTGAGAGCAGAGATGGCTATGAATGCAGCCTTTGTACGGAGAACACATACCTTCACGGTAGAAAATACGGTGCATTTATGAATACATTTATGAACCACTGTCAGGGGGACTTGTCCTTGATACCATACACAAAAAGGTGTGCTCAGTTCTTGACTGTAACATTTGTCCTCACATCATCAGAATCAGAATCAGAATCAGAATCAGAATTGTATTTATTGCCAAGTAGGTTTACACCTACCTGGAATTTGCTCTGGTGTATAGGTGCATTCAGTAAACATAAAACATAAAAACACAATAAGTACTACACATAAGAAAAAGTACTACACATAAGAAAAAAAAACACAATATATAAGATAAAAATATATAAAAAATATATATAAAGAAGTAAAGTAAAGAGTAAAATGCAAAATGCAAGACAGGAATGCAATGTGAATGTGCAATGTGCAATGTAATGTGTGTTAATGTAACACAGACTTGAGGGCGGGATAAGAGTCCAAGTCAGGTGGGGGTCCCGGGCCTTGTTAATAAGGCCAACTGCAGCCGGGAAGAAGCTGGTCTTGTGGCGTGAGGTTTTGTTCCTGATGGACCGCAGCCTCCTGCCGGAGGGAAGTACCACGAAGAGTTTGTGACCTGGGTGGGAGGGATCGGCCACAATCTTACCTGCCCGCCTCAGGGTCCTAGAGGCGAACAGGTCCTGTAGAGATGGCAGATTGCAGCCAAGCACCTTCTCAGCAGAACGGATGATACGCTGCAGTCTGCCTTTGTCATTTGCAGTGGCAGCAGCGTACCAGATGGTGATGGAGGAGGTGAGGATGGACTCGATGATGCAGGTGTAGAAGTGCACCATCATTGTCTTTGGTGAGGGAGCTGATGTTCAGGTCCTACTTGAGGTCCTGGGAGATGATGGTGCCCAAAAAGCGGAAGGACTCTGCAGTGTCGACTGGGGAGTCTCTCAGGGTGAAGGGGGTGGGTGGGGCTGGGTGCCTTCTATAGTCTACAACCATCTCCACTGTCAGAGCATTTAGCTCCGGGTTGTTCTGACCACACCAGGTCACCAGATGGTCAATGTCCCACCTGTAGGCAGACTCATCCCCACCAGAGATGAGCCCAATGAGGGTGGTGATGTCCGCGAACTTAAGGAGTTTGACGGACTGGTGACTGGAGGTGCAGCTGTTGGTATACAGGGAGAAGAGTAGAGGGGAAGAACGCAGCCTTGGGGGGAACCGGTGCTTATAGTTCTGGAATCAGAGACATGCTTCCCCAGCCTCACGTGTTGCCTCCTGTCAGACAGGAAGTCTGTGATCCACCTGCAGGTGGAGTCAGGCACACTCAGCTGGGAGAGCTTGTCCTGTAGCAGAGCCGGAATGATGGTATTGAAGGCAGAGCTGAAGTCCACAAACAGGATCCTGGCGTAGGTTCCTGAGGAGTCCAGGTGCTGGAGGATGAAGTGAAGGGCCATGTTTACTGCATCGTCTACAGACCTGTTGGCTCCGCAGACAAACTGCAGGGGGTCCAGGAGAGGGTCAGTGATGGCTTTGAGGTGAAGCAGCACAAGGCGCTCAAATGCCTTCATCACCACAGAGGTCAGGGGCGACGGGGATGATGGTGGAGGTCTTAAGTAAGTAAGTAAGTAAGTAAGAATGTATTTATACAGCACATTTCGTACAAGAGTTGCAGTTCAAAGTGCTTTACATAAAATCAATAAAAGCAAGCATTAAGAGCAATACATGGATAATAATCAACATCGTATCAGAACCTGATGTTCCGATAGGCTTCTTGGATTATTAAAATCATGATAAAAGGTATAAAAGGCTGCATCACCAATCTTCTTATGACTGCTCCTGGTGACCTGTAATAGACCTGTATCTGATGATCGCAGTGTTCTAGCTGGTGTGGTCCTTCTCCATTTAAAGCTTTGTATGTGAGGAGGAGGACCTTGAGGTCAATTCTAAAGGTAACAGGAAGCCAGTGTAAAGAAGCTAGGACAGGACTAATGTGTTCTCTCCTTTTAGTTTTGGTTAATAGTCAAGCTGGAGTTTTGAATGAGCTGGAGTCTTTCAGTTGTTTTCTTGGGAAGACCAGCAAAAAGTGAATTAAAGCAGGCTGGTACGTGGCATGTCTCCAGTGAGGTGTTAAAAATGGCTGTGAACACCGGAGACAGCTAAACAGCACAGTGTTTCAGGATTGATGGAGAGACAGAGTCTGGCCCGTCTGCTTTGCGGGGGTTCTGTCTCTTGAAGAGTCTGTTGACGTCCCTCTCCAGAATGGAGAGAGTCGTCACTGTGGAAGGGGAGGAGGGAGGAGACTCTGAGGTGGGCAGTTGGGAAAAGGCGCAGGCCTTTGCTGTGGTGGGGGAGGTGCAGTTGATTGGCTGGAGCTGGAGGGTGGTGTCACGGGGGATGGTGTCAGGACTGTCCCATTGTCCATCAAAGCGACAGTAAAACTCATTCAAGTCGTTGGCCAGGCGTGAGTCGTTAGTGGAGTGGGGGGCTCTTACAATTTGTAATCAGCCTAAAGGCCTTTATATGCTACTCCGACTCCATTACGGATGGGCGGGCGGACGGATTGGACGGACTATTTAAGCCCTTTCCAGACAGAGGCAGAGTCATTGGCTGAGAACTGGTGTTGAAGTTTCTCAGAGTACAGACGTTTAGCTAGGGTGACCAGATTTGAGTTTGTGAAAAAGAGGACACTTCGTCGCGGGACCCCACCCCCTCCCCCTCGATGGAGTTTTTGGACATATTTTTCACATGCAGATGACCCCGCCCCCTCCCCGCGACGAAGTTTTGACATCTTTTTTACATGCAGATGTCATGTACTATTGTAAACGATGCAACTAGTGGAGGCGGCAAGGTGCTCAGTGTTGCCAGATTGGAAATGGCGTATTGTAATGTAACAGCGAGGTTACGCACAGGGGCGAATCTAGGTTCCCACTTTTGGGGGGGCTAAGCCCCTAGATAAAACCTATTATTTTTCCTGTGACCCAGTAAAGGGTCTGGGGACGTGCTCCCCCATAAGACATTTTTGAAAATATCCTTTTAAATAGTGTCCTCTACTGGGCTTTAGGAAGAGAAATTAACACATTTAGATTTAAAATATGGCACAACAATAAACATATTGAAGACATCTGCTGAGATAGGTGCTAATTATACTGTAGCATGGTAGGGATTTGCAGCTCAAGTGAGTAGGTTAACGTTGTAGGCTAGAGTTCACCAGCTAGTTATAGCTGGCGGAACTACTGAGTAGGGTAGCATACCCACAGGATCAATGAACCGGCGTGATAAAAGAGCCACGACATCTATAATTAACTCGAGATGATTTAACCATTTCGTGTCTTTTACTATTTTAAACTTCATGTGCTATACCTTTATATCCAGCAGCTGATTATGGCAGCTTTCACCAGCTTGGGTCGGACAGTCGCTCCAAGTCTGTTTACTAGACGTTATTATCACCGTCTGTCTGCACGCTCGCGAGGCTCACTCACTCACTCACGACCAAACAGAGCCGTGCACTTGCCACCACAGTCTCAAACAGGCGTGTTTCCTGTGCTACTCGAGTCTATTTTATTTCTAACTCTAAAAATTAAACAAAATAAGTTCACTAAATAGGTTGTAAGGTGTTAATTTGACGATCTCAAAATAAAAAATAAAATAAAAAATTGGGGGGGGGGGGGGGGCCCAAGGAAACTTTTGGAGGTGCTCCAGCTCCAGCTCTATCTAGGGATAGATACGCCACTGGTTACGCACCATGCCATTCTTAAAATTTCTGTCCAGGTGTCTCACATCCTCAATCACGTCACCAACCAAATGCAAGCCATCACGTAATTGACGCTACATTCATCACAGTATCAAAGGCAAAAAATGATCGCATTTGGAGGATCATTTTCCTATCTGGCCACACTGGGAAGGCGGTCGACCAATGACAGTTCTCTCTACAGTCAGAGCTCGCGCAAGAAGGTGGAACGTAAGGGAGATACCCTTTCCAAAACTTGTAAGCACGTAATAACTAGTTTGTGAAAGACCCAGAGAAACACAAATATCTGACGAGGCAAAATCCCGGACGTTTTTGGAATCCCTGCCGGACGCATTTTTTAGGTCTCGAAAAGAGGACATGTCCGGGTAAAAGAGGACGTCTGGTCAGCCTAGTTTAGCTTCTCTAACCTTTTTGCTAAACCTGTATTTCGACTCTACAAACCTGTCTCTGTCCCCACTCCTGAACGCCTCTTCCTGCTCCAACCTTGGCTTTGGCATTCTTTTTTAATATAGATTTATTTTTGGGCTTTTTGCCTTTAATTGGATAGGAGAGTGAAGAGAGACAGGAAGCGAGCTGGAGAGAGATTGGGAGTGGGATCGGGAAACGGCCGCGAGTCAGACTCAAACCTTGGTCCCCGTGGACGTTCAGGCCCATCCTGCGTTTCTGTACTCACATGCGAAACGGACACTAAGGCTGTAGCTATATTAAACCCACACATGACATGAGCTGGAGGGCTGTGAAGATGCCATAAGGACATATGATGAACATGATAGTTAGTTAATGAGTGAAGATGAAGCAAAGCATTTAAATGTAAGATAACACCATTAACCTGACTGAACTACACTCTGTTGTTGTACACCTACTGCAAATACTATAGAGCGCTTGTTACATTGTAACTACCAACATTGTGTACAGTATAGCACGCTAATTATCATTGTGGAACAGATTCTAAATTCAAACCCTAGTCTTAATTACAATGCATCAGTATGTTGTTATCTGTCATTACTCAAAATTGTGCAATGAGTATCTGTTTCCGTGTCTCTACGGTCTGTCCATCCTCTCACTGGCGTACAGTAATAAGTGGTTCTCTAGCACCTGCCTCATCCTTGAAGCCTTATTCTGGGCTGTCTGATTCCTATGGAGGTTTCTGGTATTGGTGCTTGAACAAGGTCTTGGATGACGGTCTTAGCAAGTATTGTGTCTATATTTGTCAACAATGTTAGTAAAGGGTTTATGCACAAGTCCGTCCACTGTGATTGAGTTGAGAATAGAACTGATTGGTTAGATAAGTCAAGTGATGGGTATATATATGGTCAAAGGTGATAGGTACAGTATGTATCAAACGTTACCACAGCTGTAAATGTTTTCCCTACTTTTTGTGGTTAAACATTATTTTAGTGTTTGTTTAAAATATATAACTGTATGTACTGTATATAACTATTACTGATAGTTTCTTGTCTCTAAAATTCCGCTCTCCCTCTGAGTAAGATTTTCAGGCTGTGTTTCATCTACCACAGCACGGGAATGAACATCTGGCCATTTAAAAAAAAAGTATTAGTACTTTAATTACCATTCTACCATTTTGAGTATATGCCATTGGTTGCAAACCTAAGAGAACAATCTGTTTCCTGGAAGAGAAACTGACACATGTTCAAAGTGTGCACTGATGGGTCTGCATCAGAGGAAATGTTTCACATATTAAACTGAGAAATCATAGCAGCTTGTAAAGAAAGCTTATAAAACATAGCAGATTGACAAAAGAGCTTTGGTAGAGTTAAACAGTGTGAGGATGACTGGGGGGTAATTGTGTGTGTATTTTCACAAAGAGCAACATTCAAACTCAAAAGATGTGAGTCAGAAGATTTGTTTGGACAAAAGGAATCATCTCACTCCAGAAAATCAAAATGGCCTTTGTCAAGGTTGTGTACACTGTTTGTAATCTGTTTGGCGTGTGGATCATGTGGCTTACTCAATTAGACTCTAGCTTTATCTGAGTCTTCAGTTCCGTCTGTGGCCCTGCCATCACTCATGCAGTCACACTCAATCACAAACAGAGGGGCGGTAAAACAGTCCAGTTCACTGGGATTGGCAGCCTGAAACTGTGCCTCACAAAGTGTCACATATGGTTAAGACATCTTCTCAGCTATGTAGCAAATGCAGCTGATCCATTTCTTATTCATTATTTGGGCAGATTATAATGAGGTTACTCATATAGTCATTAAAGGTTCACTGTGTAACTCTGATGAAGCTGGTTACATTCAGGTGTTTACCCTAACTAAAACTATTCGTCTCTTTGAGGACTACTGAAGATCATTCCTTGTCTTATCATTCCTGACATTTTCAATGTTTACAATATTTACATTTAAACATAAAATTTAAACCTTTATTTTAATTATAATTTTTTTTTTAAGCAAGAAAAAACCCAACACATTTTTACCTTTTTTCCTTAATACATGGAATAGGATTATTAGGATATTCTCTTACATTTGTAAGAGAACCCGTGTTAGGATAACCTAACATCTGTAAACGTTGTGTCAATACATATATCTGTAAGGGTATAAACGAACCCTTGACTGAAATCGTTGAACCAAAGTTGCTTGCAGATGACAAGTAATGTCTCCTGAGTGGAGAATGAAAATGATCGCATAATTTAGCTCTGATTTTGATCACACTGCCTGCCGAGTCAAATGGAGTGATCAAACAATCTGAAATGCAATTTGCATTTGGCTGACGATCAATTGTGGTGCTAAATGGTAAATATCGAGAACCAATTATACATGTGACCTGGTGAATCTGAATTTACTCTGAATTGGCTGTTGATGTAACTCACACAAATGTCATTGTGAGGAATAATTTTAAGATTGTGTCTTTGAAAATCTATTCATTGGCTGCCTCCACTGAAGGTGCACAAATTAGTTATCTAAATCACAGTGATGTGTTAGAGACCATCAGCGATGAATCATTGCAGGGCACTACTCTTTCCTTGGGTCTAACGTGTTGGTGTTGCAACGACTCAGTTGTGGTGTTAAGGATAAGGAAAAATCAGGCTCATGGAGCAGAGGTTCAACGTAATTGAACCAACCATACAAGTAAAATGCTATGCTTTCAAAGTCACTGTTCAGTTCACTATAGAATTTTAAATTGTGTTTAGAAGTAATTTATGAAAACACATCAACACCATTGAAGGGTATATTGCCATTATGATTGTAACTGTATGTGAAATCATTCAACCTACAGAATTCAAAAAGGACTTTATAATGACATATAATAAACATGTAATGACTTGTAAACTGTTCATGAGCAGAGGATCAGCACAGAAAGGCATTGTTTATTCATTTTCAAATGTTAAATACTCAAAATAAGATGAAACCAAAGTGTTTCATTATTAAAATTATACTAAAAGGTTTCCTCAGCTCATTTGTGCACTTAAGGTTTTCCTACTCACACATCCTCTCGCTGACCTTTACACAGTCCATGTCTTGGAAAACCTGTTTAGCAGTTCTACCAGGAATATTCCTACAAACTTAATTACGATCTATCATACTTATGCTAATATTTTGTCATGTCACTACTATTTCGGTTTCATTTTTCTTTGGACAGAGAAAAAATATACATATATTTTGAACCTGAGGTTACATTCTGTATGCAATTTAAAGACCTTCATTTCTGGAAAGGCTGTTATTGTGTATAAAGCTGGGCGACACTGAAAAACGAATTAGTGGCTGGACTTGGCCGTACGCTGAACACGTTTTAAAGTGGTTGACATCTATATTTACGACTGACATCGATGTTATCTCGCAAATTCGAGCTGAATGCAGCTATGTGATTACACGCCATTCTAGTCGCCAATGAATCCGCACGCCGAGACGGAGCATATTTAGTCCTCCGCCACTTGCCCTGGTACCTGAATTGCGCACATCTCCGATCAAGAGGCGGTAGACGGAGGCGCACAGCCTGTGTTTGCATTTTTCCCCGGTGTCGCCTCCCTGAGAGAAAGGGTGTCAGAAAAGGGGATGAATGAAAAGTTGGGGATGAATGGAGCTCTGCCCTCTTAAATGGGCACGGGAAAGGACGTGAGGCGTTCCGGAGGAGAGCAAGAGCGCAGGCGCCCCACCCCTGCCTTCAATTAAAAAATCTCAAGGTTTTTCTGTGCAAAAGCGAAGATGGCGACAGACTGAAACAGCCAGCGGAACAGGGTTAAAGATGATGAGGAGGTACAGCTCTCTACACCACACACGGAAGAAAACATAAGGACAATGCCTGACTATTCGAAGAGGACCATTCTCAAATAAGATTTCTTTACTGGACGTTGCTATGCGTTTCCTGGATGATGCTCAACTGGCGATGGACATGTCGGTCGGCTTTCGCGGCATGTCTAAATTGAGACTGTTAAGGGAATATTACGCCGGCCGTATTCGTTCTATTATGAATTGTGAAAATTAAAAGTCAGTGGTTCTACAGTTGTATGATTCCTTCGATTCAGCAGCGTGGAGAACTACCATCTATCATCATGTTGCAAACGAGGTAGGTGACATTGTTTTGGGGGATATATTGCGGAGGTGACAAGCCCATCTGAGCTCGCTTTTGTCTCCCCCTAAAATATGATCAGGGGTGTTTGGATGTGTCGAAGGGAAGATGACGCTGTGGTAAAAATTTGCTGTGCACCCAAACAAAGCGACAAACCATGCACCGACTCAGAGAGGGTACAGAAATGGCGAATGTCTTTGGCATCTCTTTTATTTTTCACCGTCCTTCTCTCTGACCACCTCTGGCTGTGCGCGGGAGTTAAGTCCAAAGACCGGAGCCAGCGTAGAGCCTGGGGCAACGCAACCGACGGGCCCCAGCCGGTCCTCGGGGGAGAGAAATGTGTTTTTCTTAGCAATCAGACCAAATCCCTGCCTCCCACTCCTCAGTGCACTGACCCCCAGAGCCGGACGCATCTGGAGTCCTCATGCATGGCTCTGTATCGGCAAAAAATCGGCCTAATCGGATCATTCTCAGCTTCCGCGGTCATGTCTCCCCATATGTTCTTGGAATACTTTAGGAATTTCAGCCTCTCTTTTTGTGACACTTACTCCGTGGCAGACCTGCTGCAGGGCATGGCGAGCCCGGACGGATTGAACTGCAGCCTGGCGAACGTCATCCGGGAACTGTTCGGCGGCGGAGAGGAAGACGGGGATCTGTGCAGCGCGTGCGTCCAGGAGTACGTTAGGCTGGATCAACATGCTCAGGAAAGATATGAGGAGTTCGACTTCCTCTTTCTCACGTACCTATCAGAGGACTATTCCGTCAGATCGCACGCAGAGTACTGTAAGGTAAGGTTTTGTTTCCGCCAGAGCGCACCTCTGGCGCGCATATGAGTGTGTAAGCTCACAGGTTTGCGTCCATGGCGATGTGTGATATGAGTGACAGCAGGTCACAGAAGTGAGAGGAGGCCTTTTTGGTTTAACGTGTTGACGTAAGTGAGGAGTTACTAAATAAGATCTAAATAAGATCTAGGCAAGACTTTGAACACTTTAGAGGTGTGTGTATGTGTGTGTGTGTGTGTGTGTGTGTGTGTGTGTGTGTGTGTGTGTGTGTGCACTCCCCTGTGTGTACAGCATGCAGAATCAAGGTGTTGGGAAGAGGGGTGCAATGTGTCAGTGTTTGGCAGTGCACTGTCGGTCCCAGTTCTTTTCCTCTCCAGGTGCACCACCCTGTCACATCCAAGCATGCTGGTCTCTTTATCTCTGCCACTGTCTCTCTCCGGTTGTCTTACTCACCTCCCTGTCACCACAATACCGCTGAAAGAAAAGATGAATCCCTTAATTACTCAACAGAAGACAGTGGATGCACTGAAGTATCCAGTAGTTACTCACTGTTATGTTCAGCATGGCTCTCTGCATTATGGTGGGTCCAGCTAATCCTCAAGCTGCTTGACATCATTCTCCATGCTGGGATCAAAACACTGTTTGAAACAGATGTTTTGCCATTTCACAGAACCAGTAGTTAAGATATACGTTTTTCATTTGATATAAACCATACTATTCCGCGAGCTGTTGCAGCTCACCTGGATATGACCATGCCCTACTCAACAAAAGGCCCTCGTACAATAGGCACACAATGCTCCATACATTCCACCATTTTAACGAATCCCTCTTTTGGATTTACCATTCACCCTCACAAACCTTTCAGTGACTCTCCCAGCATGTTATAAGGTAGCCCACCTGCTGACAGACGGTGATCTGAGCAAACAGGATGGCATGGTGGCTTGATTAAAGTCTACAGCTTTGTAAACCTTACTTACCTTTGTAGGTCTTCCTTAATCAGAGCAGCCCACAAGACTGTGCCTCAGATCCCTACAGGAGTAGAGAGATATGAACGCAAAGCGCAGCATCATATGATCATATAATGGCTTGATGGTGTCACCATCACAAACCCAGCCGAACATTTCAAATTAAAGTTCCCCCGGTTGCTTTCATTTTTTCAGACTTTTTTGTGAAATTCTAGCTGCGCTTTAAGCTGGTAGGTTCCTTGTTGTGCTTCTTCGGCCTGTCGTGTCTATTCTGTGCACATTACTGCAGTTGCACTAAGGAGCATGGCTGGCCGAGAGAGACTTTCTAAAATGGATTCTCCAGTGATGACGACTTTCTGAGAATCAACTAAGAACTACTTGACTGACATCCAACAAGCCTAATTACAGTGTGCCCAGTGATTGGTTCAGATGCTGCACCGTGTAGCTCTAGTAGTAATATTGATATTGCCGTCCTTGCTGTAGCATTTCTGCAGTGATTGCTGCTATTAGCCCATCTCTCGTGCTGTCAGTTTGGGTCATTCTGCAGCAGTAACTACCAATGCCATCATTACAGTAACACTCCTGCTGGTCTTGGCTTTGGATCTGCCTTCATAGTGTTTAGTTAAAGGATGCCCTCCTGATGTCCTCCACTCTTTTGCAGTAAACTATTTCTGTGGTCAGACCTAAGACAGATCGGATGTCCGTAAGATGGTCTAAATGCATAGAATACACATCTTTACTTGATGATGAGTGGAGGTATATTATGTCCAGCTGTTGGCTAGGTGTACGGAATCAGTTCAATAGTGAGTAACTCTAGTGAGTAACATTGTTTCGTGCACTAGTCTCTTTGGCTCAATATATGTGTTCCAGAAATCTCCCGCGTCAGAGAGAAAGCACAGAGAAGCATAACACCCATTGTGACGGACTGAGGCGGTCACCCCACGTTATTTATTTATTTACACGGGCTAGGTTGACCCCACAATGAACAAAGAACTCATATTCAAAACAGTACTCACAGTAACTCAAGTCCTGGGCTCCTAGGCACCTGCTTGGCCCATTTAGGCCCAATACCGGCACACCCGGGGCACAAGGCAGGCCCCAAACTAGGCCCAGAGACTAAGCACGAAACTAAGTACATATATAAAACAAGACACCATAACAAAGCACAAACAAGGCAAACAGTGTCCACACAGCTAGAGACCCACTATGCACAATACCCAGGCACAATATCAGTGCACACACTAGTTACAAACTATGCACAATAACTAGGCACAATAGCTGTGCACAAACATAGGCTCAAAACAAGGCAGAAAACAAGGCAAATAGTGTTCACACAACTAAACACAGGTTACACTTAACCTCACAACAAGTAAGTGTTAAAACCTTCTTGCCTCTCCCAAAAGCCTCTCTCCCAGTCCTCTCATGAGGCACCCTTTAAATATGCTGGCCACTTGGCTAAATTAGTCTAATCAGTTGTCCTTGGACTCATGAGTCACAGTAAGAAGGGGAGGGAATTTCACCTTCTCACACCCATTCTATTAAAGTCTTGTTAACAGCAGGGTATAGGTAACAAAACCTATTTAATATGTTCATTCTAGTGTGAATGGGGACAACTGGGATGAATGTTGTGCTCATGTTAATGTTTTTTCTGCTATTGTAAATACAATTGAAACAAGTTTGAAAATAATAATAATAATAATAAAACTTTATTTATATAGCACCTTTCATGCAAAAGAATGCAGCTCAAAGTGCTTAAAATCATGTCAAAGGTCAAAGATGCCCCTGTGTGATCCCTCAGACAGATCCTTGACAGCTTGATCCGAGCGAACTTGGTGGTGAAGCTAATAAGGTGCTAAACATGCCCTCTTTGTACATGCAGATCGCTGGTGTTCCTAGTGTGTCCGATTGTCAGCTTAGACGGTTCTGCACATAGGCTTACACACTGATCACAGATGAGTTCTGTAGGAGGAAGCACGCACATTTAAGCCAACTTGCATAGGCCTCCGCACACGTGCGTACACACAATACTTTTTCAAGGACAAGTTTCTTGCTGTGTTTGTACTCACAGAAAAGAGGCCCTTTCATACTGCTCCCTCCATCTAAGGCCTGTGCCATAATGGTTGAAGCACCTTCACAGGAAATAACACATCACTCATCTCTGCTCATCTCCTACTGACAGATAGTGCTAATTACAACGTCATTGTCATGTATTTTCCCATGGTCCTGGGTCTTGTGACAGACTATGTTGCTATCGATAATGCTGTCCTAGCTAGATTCTGAAAATACACAGACCATTCATGGGTAATACATACGGGTTTGTCTAATATCATCTTAAGTTGGAGGTGGAGGACGTACAGTATTTGTCACTGGATTGTGCTTCAAATACAGGTGAAAAACTGGTTTCATAAATGCTGTGCCATTCTGGCTTATGCATGGCAAAGAGTTGCCATTATTTTAAGGTTGAATGATGTAACATTGAGTTTTACATAAAGCAGGTGTTCCATAATCTTTGCTACTGTATGGTACGTATGATACAAGCAGATATGATGACCTATTGTTCGTTTGTTTATGGTGTATTTGCCATCGTATACCATCGTATATGGTATATGTCACATTCCAACAAACTGCAATCTGTGAATCACCCTACAGCACTTATTTTCTTCAAATGTCGGCACTGGTGTCTTTAGTGACTGAAGTGACACCACCCCACAGACGTAATAATGCTTTTGTCCACACATCTTATCTGGGAGGTACAGCGTTCTGTTGCTTCCCCTCCGAGGATTCACACTAAAGATGGGTTCCAAAACATCCTGCTCCAGTGAGGCTTCCAGAAACATGGCCATTCAATTCTCAGTGCTGCTGCCTGTCACATCCACACTGTGGGCCTCATACCAGTTACAGTACATACACATTTATTCATTTGGTTTTTATCCAAAGTGATACAGTTACAGTCACAGTCACAGTTGAGGAACAGCAATCAAGTTTCAGCTGAACTTCAGCTCCCCTCTAAATTAGATAGGTTTCACATTCTCCCAGGCTCGGACTAGGACAGGCTGTTCTTCCACTGGTCAGGAACATGCAAACATAGTGCACACCTGTCACATCCAGGGTTTGTTTTGCCTGGGGGGGGGGGAGGAGGGTTGATACAGAGTGGTTGGGTACCTGCCATTTTCTGCAGAAGTGCCCTTCATGACTTTTTAATGGAGGGGGCTCCCCCTCTGTGAGAGTTCCCCTTCGCTTTGCTGGAGCGCTTTCCCCTCAGAATGTCACTGCGAACCATCCCTGGTTCAGGCAGCTCCACTCTGTGCAGCACCCAGCCACTCCCCCTGCTGACATTAGGGATCCGGCTCCGTAGTTCTACAGGGACTCCCAAGCTCTATAGCTCTGCAGGAGTCGTGTCCTCTAGCCGTTATGTAAAGATGGCCTTTACCAGAGCATGAGGACAGGAGGGAATCTGGGATTGCCTTCTTACTGACCTCTTCTTCTCCATGGGTATATAGACAAACAGGTTTACTGGGCCAAGCAGGTGACCATACTGCAGGGACGTTACCAACGTGCCCCGTTCCGTGTCCTTGGACAGACTGTTGCTTCTCTCCACTCCAGACCATAGTGGTTGGTGAAAGTCCTGTCAGTCTGAAGAAGAGGGGCATTCCAGCACTTTTATCAGTTTCTTATCAAGATGTCTGAGGCAGATCAAGACACTCCCCTGACAAAAGGCTGTCACATTACCCAGCCGCGCTGCTTTGAGAAAAGCCAAGATCGCATTTATTGTCAGTGGAGCTGAGAGGGCAGATGTGCAGTTGTTCAGCCATGAACCGTGTTGCATAATGCAAAAATGCCTTATGTTCAGTCTGGTTGCCATAGGAGAGCCCCTGGCTTGGGGGATGAATGCTTTTACCACCCTGGTAGGACATTCATAGCTACAGCTCTCCCCTCCATGAGGCTCTGAGCCAGTGGACTAGAATAATGAGAATGGAGGCACCGGTGATGGCTCTGAATAGGCACGACTTGTGGCATTTCAGGATCAGGTGCCGCCACTGATTCGTGGTCTCTGGAGTGGATAATATGGCTCTCTTGACCCTCCCGCAGAGCTGTTTTGTGTGATCCCCATTCGGTGTCTGTCCACTCACTGTCTGCTGGTTCACAGTCAATGATAACAGGGCTCGCTCAGGCCCGGGCAGAGGCCATTTCATCGGCTGGGGTTGGAAGTGGTTACTCAGACGCAGAGACTTGCAAGACAGAGAGAGAGTAAATGACAGAGGCGAGGCTGTTATTTAGCTGTTTTGGCTATAACCCAACTCCAAACCGGAGACAAATGTTTAGTATTATTGCTCTAAGGATGAGGATCGCGGCATGAAAGGAGAATGCAGAAAAACGAGGCCGTCGGGCCGCATTTTGAGTTAGGTTGCATTCCAGTTGTCTTTTCTCCCAGACTTACCCTCTATTTTGCAGACCTTGAATGTGGATTACACATACCAAAGCAGAGTTCTCACATGTGGACAGAAATGCATCATGCTGTGATGCTGGGCTCACTGATATATGCTGCGGATGTGTTGTGTCCCCTCGAGTCAGATTGAGGACTCAAGTTCCTGTCAGAATGCACTGAAAAAGATGGCGGTGGGGATTCCCTTGAGTGCAAGTGTGGAGAAGGAGTCCGATTTTTAAGTGTGGTGAGCTGTTTTTTTTTTGATGCGGCACTGAACTCTTTTTAGCGTGATCCATTGTATTAGTTACTATTATATTTGGCCAAGGATCTTATTCAATAGTATCAGGTACAAAGAATCCCTCTGTTATTTGGGGATTATTCATATTTCATATGTGAATGGAATATTTCAGAACTATTTAACTGTTTATAGCAATGGAAAAACAATTCCCATTAAATTGCAGAATCACAGAATATCTAAGAATGATTCACTTTTGGCCCAAGTGTCATAATTCAATGAAATTTAAAATTACATTTTGGGCTCACTGGCAATCCCTACCCTTCTCTGTGTTTTACCCGGGAGTACCATAACCTCCACCTGGAATGAAAAGACTGCATTCCTTACGTGGTAGTTTCATTCAACAAAATGGATCCGTTAGTGATCACTGATCAGCAAGTGTTTTTTAAAGGTGGAGACAATCAATACTCCTCCCTACACCTGCAGGCATGCTACCTTTGGCTTGGACACATGATTGACCAGGAGGTAGTTTTGGTTTTTGTGAGGTGATTTTGTTGATTTCTTATACCAAGCCTAATGACATAGCCCAGGCTAGTCACACCAGACACCAGAGTTTTGCCTTCAGAGCATGTGCTGATTAATGGCTGAGTATACGTGAGAAGAACTCAGATGTAACTGGCAGATACAGCATTGCTTTAGTAAATCCTTTTTTTTCAAACACAACAGCAGTGTCTACAGTATACTATCACAAGTTGTCATACAATAGAGAGACTTGCTTTATGCCAGTCATCTCGAGTGAAAAAGAATGTATTTTGGCTCTTAACTTCACTGTCGGTAGGCGTAAACCACATATCGTCTTTAAGGAAGCAGTTCATTATCATGCTGGCTTACACAATCAAGCCCTTTTACCTATATAAATGAGGAACTGAGTTTAACAGTGAAGCAAGTGAGGATATGAGGAATAAGATGTTCCTGACGTTGCAGTATTGTAGTCTCAGCTTTGGCAATTCCAAATCCATCCCCACTGTGTATGAGAACCTTTATCATATTTGTATCTGTTATTTAATACATTTAGATGTTCATATTGATTGTATGTTTAGATTTGCAGGCCTATTCTGTTTTATCCATGCGCTGGCTGCCAAAGGAAATTATCATCGCTAAGCAATAACAGTTACCTTAACTGAAAAATCCAAAAATGCCAATATAGATAAGAAGAGCAGCTCTGTGATGTGTGGAAAACCGGCTGAACCTTACACGGTTTTCCTCAGTTAGAGGGCATCTTGTACTTCCACTGGTGCCAACCCACAATCCTTTGTGATTGGGGCATCGCTGTCATGCCTTCAGACATGGTGTCAGTCAAATGTTTCGAGTGGAACCTTTTTTATTGGTGTAAAAACAAGTCTTCATACATGTGATGAAATGTGATGAAGAGGAATGTATCTGTGGGATTTCCTGAAAGATATCATCTCAGTATTTGGGACAGTCAGTTTTATTTTCAGATGCAGAGTCCTCTGTGATCCATTTTCTGAAAGAATGGCGTAGATGAGCGCTATGCCCTAGCATGTCAAATGTCTAAGTATGCCAGCACTTAAGGGTAAAATACCATCAGGCCGTCACTGACACTGAATATAGACAGGACCGACTTCATTTCATCTCTCCCCCTCTCTGTGTCTGAGTGTGTGTCTGAGTGTGTGTGTGTGTGTGTGTGTGTGTGTGTGTGTGTGTCTGGATAATGAGTTTTACTCTGCTGAAAATCGCTGACTTCACCACACACACAAACACACACACTCACTCACAAATTCATGCAAACACAATTGGTCAAGTTGCTCCTCTGCCATGCTGTGGTATCTGGCAGTCCTGCTCTGACGGTGGAGCAGGGTGACCCACAGCCCGCCTGTCATCTGTCACCTGCATTGCCACATCCAGAGTGCCAAGGCACAGAGACAACCCTCACCCCGGCGTCCTCAGGCAGCCACTCCACCGGCGACGGCAACCTTTCATTTTCTCTCCTATTGTGCCTAACTGCATCATGATGCATTGAAGCCGTGTGAGCCCTCTCTGCCTTCTCCAGCTGGCCAGCTGCAGGTCTCATTGATTCGAGCGTGTAATGATCCACAGAGCCCATGCCTCACATCAGAGGGCTGAGGCGATAATGAGATCTTTGGGCTTTCCCATCAGCCCCGGGGGCACGGAGGGACGCCGCGCGCTGGAGGCTGGGCTGCTCCCGCGGTCTCTCGCACTGCAGCGTGCAGCCTGAGAGGCCAGAGATAATATGATTTTATTAATCCCTCTTTTGTGTCACGGTTGAATTTGAGTCCTTGTCAAGCCGGTTTATCATTGTCACTGTGGCTGTAAAAGCAGGAGCCTGGAGTGAAAAGAGGTGTGTCGAGGTCGGGGGGCTGGAGCTAAACTGGTGCTTCGTGGTCGGGTCGGGTGAGGGGGTGGGGGTGTAGTGACTTTTTTACCATTGTACTGTGTAACAGGTTTCAGTACACATCCCACAAAAATCTGCTTGTTCCTATAGAATTGTTTCTTTTCTTGTGGATTATACTGTAGTTTTACCTGGAAATATTGTAAATAAATGGAGAAAAACAAATTGCGCCATTGTGAGAAAAGGTACCTGTAGTGTTAAGCCACCCGTAGTGTTACATAGTTACAGATACAGGAGAGGAGGATGACTGAAGGTGCGCTAGTATTTGATTATGGAGCCACTCAAGGCTCTCGTGTGACTGTGAAGGGTGTCCCTGTGGGGGGTGAGAGGGAAGTGTGTGAGAAGACCTCTAATTTGTCACGGCTGAACACCACATGACGGAGGAAAATGGCTCTCACTCCCTCTCGCACAGAAATCACTGCAGATGTTCCCTGTAGTTTTGTTCCTTGCACTTTGCATGTAGTATGTATGTTTATGTATATACGGCTGTACAGTATTTATATTGTGTGCATGCATAGGTAGGTCACTGTTAATGTTTTATTATGGTCACTGTGGTAATTTCAAAGTTTTAATTAAGTCAGTATTTTACTGTTAACTACTAAATAATGCTTACCCCCAAGCAATGTTATAGCAATGATCTAGCTTCTTTTAAAAGACTTCACGAATCAGTCAAATATCTGTCAATTTGGAAAAAGGTGTCAGACTACTAATGTATACACTACATGTAAGTGTGGGTGAAACATTAAAATGTGTTGTTTTCATATGTCAGTATTTATTGATAACGTAAAAAAGTCAGTTATCACTGAACAAAGGAAGCAAGACACCACATGCAATGCCCAAACAGTGAATAGCGATGTTGTTAACCTTGCACCTGCCTGTGGCTGCTACACTGAACACGGCTGTCAGGCTGGGCTGAGTACAGCTTGCTGGGCATGCTTTGGAATCATACTGTGACACACTGTGCACCTGTGGAAATGTCAGTGTGACGATTATTCACTGTGCTCAGAACACAGCACTGCATTGGGAAAACTCAGCAGTCATTGGTAATTATCAGGATAGCCTAAGTTTAACTTACAGCAACTTCCAGTTCAGTTCAGATCAGTCCAGATCCGTTAATTCGTGAGTGGTCTCAAAAGTTTTGTTTGAATGGAATGATTTGAATTTGAATTGTTCAGATTTGTCTGCAGCTTTCTCAATGCTTAAGCATCTGTTCCAGATTTATTCAGTTAAATTGGGAAATATCATTATGACAGTCAGCAATGATTGCACTGTGGATCTGTGGATCTGCTCTCCTGTGTTCTGATGTTCTTATGTGTGAAGCGAGTTCTTTAAAGCAGCAATACGGAGTTCTGTTCCAAAACTAGTAAGCTAACTAACTTAAAGGCATGCAAAAACCTAGCAAACACCACCAACAGCCCAGCTGACACTGATAGAAGCTTGCCAACATACTAACTAGTGTCTTTTGCCAGTTTAGCTGGAAATGCCATGCGTGTGAAAGCTACATAGTGCATATCCTGGATGGCTAGTGGGAAGGATACTATGAAATATATATATACTATCAAAATGAATTTGAGGATGGTACCTAAACTAGTTGCCTATAAAACCATATCTCAAACAGTGTCAGATTGTTGCATAGTGTTACTTTTAACATGAGTGTTGCACCGCAAGTTGGCTATTTCTGCTATTGGTTAAGAGAAATACTGTCTTAATTTGGAGAGGCAGTGGGTCAGTGCCCCCCCCCCCCCCCCTTTCTAGGACAGTAGTTGGGAGGGGTCTATTGTCTCCATAGATACTAGTCTGTGCCTAGCAACCTCTCTCTGCATGTCTGAGAGAATAAGAACAATTAGACAGGATTTAATTTAGAGCAGCCACAGAAGGGGTTTCCATCAATATGTTCCTCTCCAGGCGATCGGTAATTACCACAGGACACCCTGCACCAAAGGATTTAATCTCAAGGAATCCTCATTTCATTAATGCAGACTGAGTAAATTCCAAATATGACGTAAATAAGATCAATGAATGAATACGAATCAAAATATGAATATTAATCAATACTGTTCGACATGACTGATCTACAAACGGACGAGTGCACAGATGAGACAATGTTGACAATACTGTTGATCAGAACTGACACATTTTGTTGCCTTGGTTAAAGCTAAGTGTATCACATCTTGTTGCCTTGGTTAAAGCTAAGTGTATCACATCTTGTTGCCTTGGTTAAAGCTAAGTGTATCACAACTTGTTGCCTAGGTTAAAGCTAAGTGTATCACATCTGGTTGCCTAGGTTAAAGCTAAGTGTATCACATCTGGTTGCCTAGGTTACAGCTAAGTGTATCACAGCTAGGTTAAAGTGTATCACAGCTTGGTTAAAGTGTATCACAGCTTGGTTAAAGTGTATCACAGCTTGAAGGCAGTTAGTAAGAACTGATTAGTGCTGGAAATGCACCTTTTGCTTTTTTCTGAACACCGTCCTAAAATGTGAATGTTCTATGCGAACAGAATGATATGAATATAAAAACATGCATGCTTCATCTCTCTCTCACACACACACTGTCTCTTTCTTTCTGTGTCACTCCCTCTCTATTTGTCTCTTTTTCTCTCTCTCTCTCTCTCTCTGTTTCTGTCATCTTAGAGGAAGGAGTTAAACTAAAACGTGCTTCCCCTCTTAATTAGCCTCCGGTCCTGTCAGATTCCTAAAATTAGCAGTGAGAGTTATCCGAGATTAGTATTCTACCAAACACGCTCTCTCCTCAGGAGCTAAGACACTGGCAAAGCACAAAGCAGTGGAGCCCATCATTGGTAGTTAATTACAGATAAAAGGTGTCCCCTAAAGTTACCATACTAATTAGAGCAGCAAAAAGAAATGTATTCTAACTGTGTGTCCTTTAACTCTCCCTTAAGAACCTACCATGTTGCAAGCTAAGTCAAGCTAAAGTAGTGTTATGCTACCTTTAGCTTGACTTAATAAAACACGTGGGCAGATTATGACAGAAGGCGCCCTGGTGTTGGAGTATACCCTTTGATTATGGACCCACTCCAGATCTTTGGTGTGTGAAAGGGTGTACCTGTGTGGGCTGAGGGAAGTGTGTGAGAAGGCCTCTGATTTATCACAGCTGAATTGTTGGTGACAGGGTGAAAAAAGGGCCGTCACTCAGCTTAGCAATTACTGCAAATCTCTGCTTGTGTGTGTGTGTGTGTGTGTGTGTGTGTGTGTATGGGCATGGGTGTAAAAATGTGTGTTAGAGAATGTGAGTGTATGTACAGTATATATAGCTTTCTCTCTCTCTTCATCTCTCTCTGTGGTTATGTTTTCCATCAGTGTTTTACAAAGCCCTAGCCTGGCTAGACTATGTGTCCCCAGCTCACATACTGCCGAAATTATCGTCTGGAATATGGGAATTGGCCAAACCAATTCTTTGGGGATTTCCAATCAGAGTTTGAAAAGATGATCGATGGAGTTATGGGAATAATGAGCAGAAAGTTGGCCAGGTCTTGGCTCATCTCCCCACTGGCTTCAGTGAGACTGATTTAGAGACTATCTCTAGATAAGCACTGTTGCAGTTATCTGATTACTTGTGATGAGAGCTACCATCAGATCCAATCACTTTGCATATAATTTGGATTGATGCTCATTAGCTACGCCCCCGGCCCGGTTGCAATCCAATGGAATAGTCCCCAGGCACACTGAATGTGATTGTAGGTTTGGCAGAGCCAGACTACCTTAGCCCCCCAGTAATGACTATGTTATTAATATTCTATGTTAAAAGACTTTGTTATTCCATTGATTGTAAGAACACAGATGTCTTGGGTACCGGGCCACTAAGTTTGTTTTCCATTTACAGAGCCATTACTGTGTACAAACGGCAGAGCTTATTTTTTTAGCTTTTAGCTCACATACTGAACGGACCATTAAAAAAGTGTAAAAGTGGATTAGAATCACTGACTGTACCTTTTAATGGTAATAATATCAAAGTTAGCAAGATATGATTAGTGATTTTGATGTGTAAAACACAATGGTGTGGTCTGGTTTCAGGGATTTAAATGAAATGGTTTGACAATTTCCATTCTCTGCAAGCACCTTTTCTTTAAGGCACACGTACGTCCTCAGGAGAGTGTCTATGATGAAACAGGCCTGTAAGATAGGGCAATAAGGAATATGGTCTCAGTGTGGGATCAGAACAGACGGAGCTGGCTGTGTAGGGTAGGCTGCAGGAATTGAGCTGAAGTCAGAGCTCACACGCTGTGCGTTAGGGGAGAGATGCCTTCCCTTTACCGGCTAATGAGAGGGGACATTAGGAGGAGGAGGACTAAAACACCAAACATCTCAAAACAAAGATCAGCATTTTACCTTAAAGTACCTTTATGGACAAGACACGCTGATGTGCCAAGCTGTGTCTTCCTGCCCTCCACTTTCAGTCTTTTTTGTATTTATTTCACTGTTTCGCTGTTCATTATTTATGTTTCACATTATGTTTATATTTCATCTTTGAGCAGGGGCTGTTAGCCCAAGGCTCACTGTAAAAGCAACTTGTACTCTCTGGGAATAGACCCAGTGGCCTTGGCTTTGTTGTGTGGCCCGTCCAGGTCTTCATCAACATGACTGGGCTCCGTGGCTTCCACACGACACCATCACTGCTCTGCTCACAGGCTTACTAGCGACTCTACAATCTGGGCTGTCAAAGGACCCACTGCAAAGCTCATAAGAACAGTGGATAATGACACCTTCACGACTGACAAGTTGAAGCTTGACACATATCCGCGTCCACATTCGGTTTCCCCCTACCGTAATCTTAAATGTCTCACTGCAAGCATTGATATAACAGACCGTATTTGCACCACACTGGGGGACTGAAACAGCTTTTTCTCTCTGTGTGTTTTGTCCCCCCCCCTCTAGTCTGCGTACAAAGCCTGGCTGTGTTCTGAGTTCTTCCCCACCTCGCAACAGCAGTGTCTCCGTCGCATCCCGTGCAAGCAATACTGCCTGGAGGTGGAGACCAGCTGCCCCTTCGTGCTGCCAGACAACGATGACCTGGTCTACGGAGGCCTATCCAGTTTCATCTGCACAGGTAGGCCAGTGCTAGCGCATAACGGATTGGGGATGAGCAGCCCTTTTCCTATTCCAGAATATCAAGAGTTAAGGCATATAGGTTACCTGATGCACATTTATGCTATAGTTATGTGAGAACACAGACCAACTGAAAGTACAATCTATTAACTAGTTCCCTTAACCACAGGTGCAGTTTTGGATGAGTGATGATTTGGTGATGCTTCTGCAGAATATTGCTTCCAGTCATATCATGAATTAATTTTCTTGCTGTATTACACAGCAACAGCAGCTTTGTAGTGTTATTCAGAAGAGGTCTTCATAGATATTACTTTTCACTGCACAACACAGAACACACTGCTATGCAATCAATGCATTTTACTTTATCTGTGGCTCTGTGTGAGTTTGCAGTGGTGCCCAAAAATATTACAGTGTGTCAGTTACTCCTGCAGAGGGTGTTGTTCACCTAGACAATCCATTACTAAAGTCTGTGACACATTATAAAATAAAGTGTTTTTATTCTTGTTCTTTGAAAATGTTATATATGTCTACGTATATCTCAACAAAATAAAATGAAAAGGAAAATAATGTACTAAAAGCAAAAAGAAAAGAAAAAGGAAACATCCCTCATTGGTAAGGCTTTCTTCTCTATGTGCTGCAGGGCTGCTGGAGGAGCTGGACAGCAGTGGAGGACCAGAGTGTTGTGATGTCAGATGGAGTGGGTGTGACCCGTCCATGGGGGCAGCATGCGCTCTGACCCAGCTCCAGGGGTCATCGCCGTGGCAGCCGAGGTCGTGGCAGGCGGTGTCGTGCGCCTCGAGACTGTGCAGCGGCAGACTGAAACTGTGCATGCTCGTCCTCATCTTACTGCACACTGTTGTTTCCATCACGACTGTTGGCAGTGGCAACACAGGCCTGGACGCCATGGTAACCCTGGAAGACAGTCCTGTCAGGGAGGAGTGACCTTACAGCACCACACCATCCTCCACACGCTCCGATCTCATCTGCCAGCCACGTCCTTTCTTTTCCTGCCTTTCCTCCTGGACAACCAACTCACCCTGCCCCCCCTCCGTCCGTTGCCGTGGTAGAGATCTGCCATCGCGTCGCGCCGCCTCCCTCCAAGCCTCACGCAGAGATGCTGAGACATGGGACAGACAGCCCGCCTGAGGAAGTCCCACCTCTTCCCCCTTCGAAATTTGCTGGTGATTGGTTCTCCTGCCTGATAGGGGTGTGATGTCACAGTGCAGGGGATGAGTACAAGTGGCCTATTTTTACGCCGTTCCATAGGCTATTTTTCTGACTCCTGTGTTCATGTTACTGAAAATGCCTCAACCTCAGACATAGTTTTTTTGTCTTTGTTTCTTTTTTTTGTAATTATTCATTATAATTATTATTCATTACACATCCCTTCTGTACTCATTCAGTTGGGTATACATTGCCAGTAGACTGGTATGAATGACTTCTCATACCTGTGAAGAATCTAGATGTGACAGTGCCATATTGAAACTAAACTGAACGTTCTTGTTCAGTCATGATTGGCCTGATCGATCATGTCTCGTGGAACACTAGGGCAGCTAAGAATGAAACCAAAAGATTCCCTAGTTCAGTGAACTGAGTCACACCCATGACCATTTTAAAAGTTGAATTCTGCATGATTAATGTAGAACATGTGAAATTAAACTGCACAAAATTATCCATGGGAATAGTAAAGAGTTGTATTCATCATCATTTTTATTTCACTACATATGACATGTACTTTTTAGTCAAGCAACACATTTGGCAATCATACAAGCTTTCTTTGTTTTCAAAGTCTTCAGTAAGACTCAGCACCAACAAACCCACAAAAATGACAATAATTTAGTTCAGGCAGTAATTACCTGCATGGAGGCATTCTGTGCTCTGTGGTAATAATAATAATAACTCAGCTTTTAAAGAATGAAGTATTTGTTCTGTTTTTGACATGCAGAAGCTCAAGGTAGTCATGACACATCTTTGGAAAAACTTTATTTCCTGAAAATGTTTTCAAGATGTGGAATGAGAAATGTGTCAAATCCCCTTTGAATATATTTCACAGGTTTCACTTGGTTTATTTGATAATTTCGTCATTTTGATACGTCTCGATGATGATTAAGTGTCTTTAAGTTTCATTGCTGTTTTGTCAGGTAATAGCCTTGTAATCTTTAAATGTTTCTTGTGCTTTTCAAAATTTCTAAAATGTTCTTTCATTTAATGACACATGAACCCCCTGGCCCCCACAGACCATCCTCATGAGGCCACTTGTACTCCTTGGTAGCTTGTGTGTGTTGTGACCGGTGACATGTAGACACACCATGACATTCTTAGAAAAAGGGTTCTTTAATTTGTCCTCTCTTGAGAACCCTTAGAGATTCTACAAATAATATGTAAAGGTTACTCATAGAACCACATTGTGGAACCTTTATTGGTTCTATAAGGACAAGTCAGAGGGCCCTTTGAAAGGTTCTAGATAGCACCTTGTTTTCTAAGAGTCTCAGAGGGGAAACTCTCCTGCTCCTTCCTCTCGCCATGAGGGGAACACTTCTTATGGCATTTTATACACTGTGCTTCTATGGATAGGACTTTTTGCACTAGTTTTACGACATGTCTTTATTTCTTTTTTTCTTTTGAGAAACTGTGCTGAAGGAATATTATCCCATATCAGTGTTTCTAGTCCACCTGTATCTGTTCCTCTTGTATTTTGGGCAGAGACTGAATCTGCCAACTGATATCCCCAATAAAGGAATCCAAATCTGGACATGGATTTCCAGCACTGAGTATGTTTTTATTTTTTTGCTCACTTTAATGCCACAGGAATGCCTATATATACGATAGCACACAGGGAACCTGAAAGGACAATCTTTAAATCATCCTAGATCCATTTCACATTTTGGAACCAATGTAATCATCTACATGTTTGATATCTTTATATATTTGTAGTTCCACGTTGGTGGAATGAACTACCTAGCACTACCAGAGCAGGGGCGTCCCTCTCTACCTTTAAGAAGCTTTTGAAGACCCAACTCTTCAGAGAGCACTTCCCGTCCTAACTGGCACTTCGACTAGTGCGTAACTTGCAATTACAGCAGTTACATTCCTGCGCTTCTTTTTCTTTTTTATTTCATTTTGTTATATTTCTTATGTAAAGTAGTATTTATTGTTACACCAGGTTCTATTGCTCGTAGCTTGACTATTCTCTCCCTTGTACGTCGCTTTGGACAAAAGCGTCTGCTAAATGACTAAATGTAAATGTAAATGTAAATATCTGTCAGCCTTTCGTCGGATATTACACTAGTATACTGTATGCCAAATCACTCCCTTTGGATCCTTACCTTGGCTTTAAATAACACAATCATTTTTACATTCATCATTGAGAAATAGTAAAATCAAAAGATTAGAGAATAAAAAAGTATTTATAATAATCAAATTAAATTGAAAGACTAACTAGGGAAAGGGTGGACAAGCAGCTGATGGCAAACACTGAGATGAGAGGAGGAGTGCAACAGCAGTGGCCAGTTTATTATTCTGATCTATTGTGTAGATCTCCAGTGAAGCCTAGTTCTTATTCGAATCTATTGTGTAGATCTCAAGTGAAGCCTAGTTGTTATTCTGATCTATTGTGTAGATCTCCAGTGAAGCCTAGTTCTCAGACTCACATCAAACAGTTTATTATTCTGATCTATTGTGTAGATCTCCAGTGAAGCCTAGTTGTTATTCTGATCTATTGTGTAGATCTCAAGTGAAGCCTAGTTCTTATTCAAATCTATTGTGTAGATCTCCAGAGAAGCCTAGTTGTTATTCTGATCTATTGTTTAGATCTCAAGTGAAGCCTAGTTCTCAGACTCACATCAAACAGTTTATTATTCTGATCTATTGTGTAGATCTCAAGTGAAGCCTAGTTCTCAGACTCACATCAAACAGTTTATTATTCTGATCTATTGTGTAGATCTCCAGAGAAGCCTAGTTGTTAAACTGATCTATTGTGTAGATCTCCAGATAAGCCTAATTGTTAAACTGATCTATTGTGTAGATCTCCAGAGAAGTCTAGTTGTTAAACTGATCTATTGTGTAGATCTCCAGAGAAGTCTAGTTGTTAAACTGATCTGTTGGGTAGATCTCCAAAGAAGCCTAGTTTTCAGACTCACATCAAACAGCATCAGTACCTGAGCAGAGACACGTAACAAGAGCTCCATGTGAACACTGAGCAAGAAGGTGAGCATATCACAGCGTGCCTGTCTGTCAGTGTTTCCCTTAACATTGGTGTCAATCTCACCAGTCTATATCAATGTTTCACCAGTAGAGAGCACTATTATGCTTCTTTTTTTGTGCGTGTTTTTTTTTTTTTTAGTAAATCTGAATGTATTGCCCTCTCATTTTTATTACATTGTGGAATGGTTATGAAAAGAAAGAACAAGTCACTTCCCAAAGACCAGAGAATGAGTATCTGAAATTTTGAGAATTCAAATTTCTCTGAAGTCATTCATATTTCCACTAAGGGCGTTTTCAATAGCTAATGTGACACGTGTTTTGTGTTGTTATAACGACGCCACAAGTATTTATTGCTGTTTTTAAGAGATAATACTTCTGTGATTCTAGGTCTCTTTTCTCGCGCTGAGTGGTCTGACTTCCCTCATTGTGTTGTCAGATTCAAATTTACGACTTTCTGCTCTGTCTCTCCCAAGCTGACAATGAACCATAATGAGAAAGAAATCACATTTCACTTAAAGCTCTAAAGAAGCTTCCCTCTGTTGGCCTGTATCTTCTCACTCCCATTGCTGTTCATATCAGAGTCATTGGGAAGCAGCTTGATCCCAGCCCTTCGCTGGAGAGGGATTCAAAGCATACTTGTGCTACCCAGGATTTTAATGGTTTTGGAATGGTCGGCCTGACTGACTGCAGCACCTAATGTGGTGGCACTCAGGAACTCCCTTGGGATACATGTGCTGTTCTCAGAGAGAGGAGCACGACCTGTGTCCTCATCTAGCAGTGCAGCAGGCGTGTGACTCATTTTTGTGTTATAAGGTTTCAGACCTAAGAGAGATAATGTCATGTGACATGTCAACAGACTAAATCTTTCATCGTGTATTCCCCTTTTCCATATGTGTATAACTGATCCATTACAACTGAATAAATGTTGCCGTAGGATTGATACAATGCATGGATGATCAGAATGTTTTCTGGACAGCTCTTTTCACATGATTTTGCTAACTAACATAGGCTGTATTGGAATACAACAGTGGTGAAAAAATAAATCTTTCCCCCAGGCAGAGAAGGGGCAATGAACACCAAACAGACCTTAGGGAAACATTCCTGTTTTTCACAAACATTCCTCCTCCTAACTAAGGAGTCTCACCTGCAGAAACAGATGAGTTTCCCACAACCTCAAACACAGCTGACCAAAGATGAATGCCCCATTATATCACAAGATATATGCACACCATGCAAAACCACTGTGGAAAAACATGAAAGCTCAACAAGGGACGCTAAACTCCTTTGTGTGCCTTGTGTATTCGCACCATGCACGTTTGGAGGTCAAAGTTCAACGAACACAGAAACTAATGAAAAGTCCATAAATTACGCGCACAAGCCTATCATACCTCTCGCCCTACACGTGTTTGTGAGAGGGGAACTCACTGAGACGTGAGAGCAGCAGTCATGGTCAAGAAGGTATGTGTATTGCATGATGAAACGAATGAAACGAATGCAACTTCTTCCACATGACAGCTGCTATACACTAGACGGCGGGTAATCACAGAGCAATCACACTACAGCGCCATCTGAAGCATAATTACATCAATGGAACAAAGAGTGCCGTTTCTTTTGTCACTTAGCGTTTGCCAAAGACTGGCAAACCTATTTTCCCCGACGTCCCTCTTTGTCTGTCTAAGAGGAACCATTAAAGACCACTAAATTGGCAACATAACAAGTAAATGCCCTCAAGAATTACCATTAACTCCAGTACAAGACCACAGCCCTAATGGTAATTCTATTGACCTTTAAAGGTTTCTACTGCCAGTATAAAGGGCATCACTTATGATCTAGTGCAAACCATAACACTATACTGGAACATTTCTCGACAAAGCAATCAGTGATTTTGCTGGGCATAATGGTGTTTGTGATGGAAACCCTCAAAATTCTTTTGAAAATGTTAAGGCTTTCTCTCTTTTCTCTCTCTCTCTCTCTGTCTCTCTCTCTCTCTCCTGTTTGAGCTATATGCCCCTACTCCTCCACTCCTGCTCTCTATTTCTGTGTCTTGTGTGCACATGTGTGTTTCTGGACTGGCCTCAAATAATTGTGATTATGTGCATGTTCTCAGTCATAAAATGTGAAGTTGCTCTCGTGATGAGACACACATACACCCCAGCTGTGAACGTGTGTGTGATGACCATCAGTCATACTGGGGTCAGAGTTGAAAATGATGGCACGATAAATGCAGTGGGATTGTGTGTGCATGTTATTGTGGGTTATTTGACATATGACTTGCAGCAGTGGGCTGCTTTTAAGTGTCAAGGCAGAGAATCTACGGTGATGAGAATATACGACTCAACATATGTTAGTATTACGCTATAATGCCTTTATATTAACATTTTAAAGATGTGAAGCTTGGCAACAGATGGTGTGTGGAGATGGGGGAGGGAGGGGGGTCTACCCAAAAGCTGAGATGTCTGCTAAACCCAGGCCCTCTGTTCCCTAACCACATGTGTAAGTTGTGCGCATCTTCCAGGGTAATTACTGACGGCATTCCTGTGATGTTCTCAGGTGCCTGTCAAATCATTTTTCTCAAAGGCTATGACAAATATTGTGAAGCATTTTAATTCTCAAATAATAATCTTTTCTTTTTCTTGCACAGACCAGTAAGCAATTACCATATTTGTGGTACTACCAATAACAACCATATATTTTCTGTGTGCCAAATGTTTTGGAAAGCTGGATCCATGTGTTTAGACTCGAATTATTTGATCAGTGAGGCCTTGGTAAACCTTTCCCCATTGGAATATCTCCAGGTATTTCTGGAGCTGTCAAATATGTCCTTTGTTGTTTGGAATTGTTGTAATATAAGGTAATAATTTGAACGGGTGAGGGCTACCTTGTTAAAACAAGCGGTTCTGCGACTCGGGAAAAGATTCACAAACACAGGAAAACACAGGTTGTGGGTTTAGATGTTCCATTCAATCATCCACGGGGTTCTATCTGTCGGCGGGAGGGTTTTCAATGAAGTGACGTAAAGTGGGTTACAACCTATCAGAGACCAGAGGCGGGTCTTAATACAGGGGCGCCAGTAGGTTATCAAATCAGCTTGTCCTTTGCGGCTTCTGAACAGATGAAGCCGGGTTAAACTAGTAATTCACCCACATCGAGCCGATCATATCTGGAGCTGACCAGATAAGACAAGACCCGATTATGTCTAAGTAGCTTCAGGTTCGCCCAAAACCAACCATGGCACCTAAATCTTTTTCAGAAAAGTTTTCAAACTTAGAGGACAGTGATGTTAAACACTCCACATGCGTGTGCAGAAGACAATGCAACAACTGCAAGATATTCCTCGGTTTCTTCGTCCTCTCTCTTTCGTTGCACTTCGTCACGCTGTTTTGTTATTTGGACTTGAGATCTGAGGTGCAACGAGAGATTCTTCAGAAAAACAGAGATGGTGTTATTCCGGTGGGATCTGCGGAGGCTCATGAACTGCTCCCTCCTGAGCTGCAGGTCCTGGACATGCGCTACTCAGCCATCGGCATGCAGGTAAAGTAAGATGACCTGTGTAACATCGCATCAAGTTTTTTTTAGACCTGCTCTATTTAAAGTCTGCTGATTTGGTCACCTATGCCTAAATTAATAGTAGCCTGTATCTAGCACTAGATACCCATGCATCAATGTTAAATGCCTGATTTGTTTCTGGGATAGGCTTTGTCCCTATTGTGCATCATCTCCGCTACTTAAAGACACTTGCAGATAGGCTACATTGTGCCTGAAAATAGCAAGATTTTTTTTTACATGCCCTTCCCTAGACCTATCTACAAGAAACGGTGTTTACTGAGCCTGCTGCCGTTGTTTTTAGTATGCTTGAGATAAGTACTGAAGTGTGTCGTGCCGACTAATGGGTCTATCAAAAGACGGAAGGACGATTTATTCTAATTAGGCTTTACCGTTCTAAGACAAAGATGGTGCATTTATTTATTTCACTCCTGTTATTGAAAAGCCTGAGTATTGCAACTTGGAACACTGCACACATAAAGTGAACGGACCGACATCAGTGGATGTGTCAAGTATCAGTGTGCATAGTATGAAAACACAGTTCAACCTCCTCTGTGCAGGAACACACCTAGTTTAGGGATGACTATGTCCTTCAGCATTTCAAAATTCCTCAGAAAATCTTAAAATAATAATTATACTTGAAATAATTTAAAAGAAGGATTACGTTATTCAAGGATACGTGTTTCTTAGTCCCTGAATCAAGTCCATAATTTAAATTGATCCACAGTTTTAAATGTCTGAAATGACTCCAGGAGACATCATGCATGACAGACGCTGCTTACCTCTGACAGAGGACACGCTGACAGCTCAAACCTTCTATATGTAGTAATGTGTCAGTGTCAGAAGAACAATAATGGGTTCTTAATGTGCTGTCTCATCTCACAAGCCCTTGGGCTTTATCATCCATGTGCAACAAATCCCTGTTCTGAGCAGGCAGGGTTACTGTGGTCATGATTGATGTCGGGTGGCTCAAGTGGTATGATCCGCCTTTTCCAAAGGGCAGACTTATTAGGACCATAACATGCCAATAATATTGTATCATATTTATGAAATTTCTCTCATTCTGTCCCTGTGTGTGTGTGTGTGTGCGTACGTGTGCTGTAGCCCAAAGACATTCCAATACACAAAGTACTCTAAATCTAGCCGATGCATTGGTTTAATAGGGCTGCAGGAGTGACTAGGCTGTGTGTGTGTGTGTGTGTGTGTGTATGTGTGTGTGTGTGTGTGTGTGTGTGTGTGTGTGTGTGTGTGTGTGTGTGTGCGTGCACGTGTGTGTGCATCTTGGCAGGAACACTGTTCACTGTGAGGGGTGTGAGTGACCTCACGCTACGTGTCAGAACGAGCCTGACATGCCGACAGTGCTGCAAGCCATTTGCATGTAGCACAAACAGCCTCCACATCTCCACTCCATGTAGGCTGTTAATATGCCACTTGTGTCTCTTACCATCTTGGCACACTGTAACGGCCTCTCCACTCCTTTGCATTCGGCCCGTGTTTGTCTATGTGAATCTATCAATCTCTATGCAAATAAGCACAACAAATAGAAATCTTTTATAATAACAGTCAGTGGCATGATATCACACACAATAACTTGACAAATAACTAAATTGACAGCAGCAATAATAATTCTTTGTGTGGTAGTGCTTTAGAAGTAAATTTTTTTATTTGAAGAGAGTCCTCTAATCACTAAATCAGCGTCAGTGTTTGGTGGTCTGGCAAAAGCAGATCTGTCCCTCACGCTTAGTCACTGAAGTAAGTGTGGTCTACACATAAAATACTAGGGAAGGGAGAATTACTTCATACCTCCTAAATGTTGTCAGTGTCAGTAGTCCAAAAACTTTTGTCAAACAAAAAATTAAATGAAAAGCATCTAGCCCTTCTCTCTGAAGGCGTATAAGTGAGGGTAAATGTTGTATTATGTGTGAGTGTTGAGATATACACATTTGTTGACTTAGTCCCCAAACAAGAGTTTCATCTTGTGACAGGGTTGTTTCACTGAGCTCGCTTCAAGCAATTGTTGGACCTAACTGTGCTTAACTCTTCACATGGAAAACTGCGTCTTCAAAGTGAACCTTGGGAACAGTCTTTCCTCAGATTGCCTACATGAATGAATTGCTGCAGGTCGACCTCCTGCTGGCTCTCTATTCTTTTCTTCCTTTCTCTCTTGCTCTTTTCTTCTTTGACTCTCTCTCGCTCTCGCTCTCTCTCTCTGTCTCGGAGCCTCCTTAGGCATTGTGGGCGTGTGGCCAGAGCTCTGTGTGAAATTCTGACACACACACGCAAACACATACACACACACACACACACACACACACACACACACACACACACACACAAACACACACAAACTTGTTCACCCATCTGGTACCTACCCCTCTGAACTCCTATTAAAGACCACTACTTGCCCTACTGCAGGGCTCCCTCTTCAACAGGATATTAACCTTAATGACGTTTTTTCTAATTAGTCCTTCCCAATTACTGTTCTCCTCCCGAATTAATCTAGCTTATGATCTGCCTTTATACCTCCAGCATGGGGATCTGTTTGCTGGTATGCTGAAGTTCTAACATTGACCTGTATGGTATCCTTTGTCACAGTTAGTGTGACTCGTTCACACATGGTTTATTTTACCATTGACAGCTGATTTTTTCCCCCACTAATTATCCCAATAAAGATTTATCTGAGGACTTGTGTATTAGATGTTTCGCTTGTGTCGAAATGGATCACGAGTCTGAAGATAACAGATTGGAACTTATTAGACCGTTATGTCCTCAGCAGATAGTTTAACAAGGATGGCATCAACAGTAAAAAATACTCCACCTGTGTTCGAAAATTGGAATAAGGAGGGGTTCTGCTGTTGGCTGGCTACCTTTGAGCTGTGACTGGATGCAGTGCCAGGAACCCAACAAAAAGAAACCGGATACCTGGCAACGCCTGACATGTTGCTTTTGAAATCTAATAACCCTTCCCGAATAACCTCACAAATGAAGAAATGATAGACATTCATCCCCGCACACACTAGACTTTTGAATCATAAGCACTTTTATTATGTGAGACACGGAATAGAAATACCTTTCCGCTGGGTCACCAAGGAGATGTGAAGGCAACGCCTTAGTTAAGTCAATGCATCGTTTTCATTGGTAACTATTTTGTTTTATTTAGAGTGAAGTTCACGTTTGAGTTGTACACAGAGGGTTCCTATCTCAGAATCAGCCTGTGGCTCCTGGCCATGTTCCCCAAAGGACAGGTGTCAGGGATATTACTGGATTCGTTTTAAATCAGGAAAGAATGTTTACATGTCTTAATTAGAATAGAGCTTATGTGGTGCACATGCTTTTATTTATAGAAACCTCAGGCATTAAAAGGGCTGTCGGGGCAAACAAGCTGCGTACAATTAGGCAGTATGTGACTGTGCAAAAGAGTCCACATTCGACCTCCAGTAAACACTGTTCTGAAAGCATGTATGGAGGTGAAACTAGCAAGGTGGTTCAATCAGTCTTCAGTCAACCAATCATAACATAAGTGGGGTATGCCGTTGTGAGAATTTATACTTGTGTGCTGGTGTGTCTGCGTAGCTCTGCAATTCACCACCAAAACGTTAGTTCAAAAAAAAAAATCTCCGGACCAAACTCTATAGACGTCCGTGTTTGTACATAAATGTCATTAGTTTGATCTTTTTTCACAGAAAGACACTGTATAATCTGATAATTATTGTAACTATTGATACTATTATTGTAACAAAAAATATGTCTTAACTGATTTGCGAGGCCTCTACTAGCCAAGTAGTTACGTTAAGAAGCTCACTTCCCACAAAGTAGACAGCTTGCCAGCAAAGTAAACCGTTCTATCCATTCTGAATTATAAACCCCAGCAGTGGTCAACCTGAAAATCCTTCTTCTCTGTGGCAGCCCTTTTTAGGATGTGTGCTTTTTATCCCAGATATATCCTGTATATCCTGTTGATGGATATGTTGTAGATGTATTTGAAAGTAATACGTGTGTGTGTGTGTGTGTGTGTGTGTGTGTGTGTGTGTGTGTGTGTGTGTGTGTGTATATATAAAATCAAATTATTATTATAAAAAAAAATTCTCAGCGTTTCCTGTCTGCGTTTTACAGTGACACTGGTTTTGGTCCGATTTCAGCTGGCGAGGGAGTACTCGTGTCCTTCCTCTCCCCTAGATGGCCTGAACTATGAAGGCAAAAACCTGACCTAAACCCTGGCCCATCTAGGTTTCTGCCCAAAGAATGGTTCTGTCGTCTGAATTCTGTGCTGGACTGATTCCGCTAGCCGGCTGTTTTTGCCAAACCACTGTCCTGAGGCAACCTTGCATATTGTAGCCTATATTTACGTGTATAAAATGTGATCTTTTGTAATTCCGCCAGTCATTTCCCATGTATGTGTGTATAATGCCACCTATTATACAGTCTTTAGCTGTCCTTTGAAAGGAATGCCACTCCCCTCAGTTGTGGACCCTAAGCTCATAGGAGTGGTTTCATTTCAAAGCGAGCTCAGAGATCACAGACTATTGTGTTTTATGTTTCCCACTGCTGTTATTGGTAAATGAAGTTTCCCTCTCCAAAAGCCAAAACATGTTTGGTTTGAGGTTCAGAGAAGGGCTTTTTTCAAAGGAGGCTGGAATCCACGGGTTCGGCATCTGTGACTAGACGACAATCTGTCAACATTTACTCCACAGGGTCATGGGTTTACACGGAGGATAGACAGTGTGGCCACACGGCCCCATCAGAAGGGTAATATGGCATCAGGAGTATCAGATGTGTCAGCGCTTCTTCCAGTTTGTCTGCTCCGGCAGCAAACACAAACTTCAGAGTTCCTCAGGTGCACCCTCGTGTCAACAATGAAAGCCGTTTCCGATCGGGGAAAGAAAAGTTTTACCGATCCATGTTTGGGAATTGGTTCATGTGAGGTTTATAGATGAAAACCGCGTGTGTGTGTAGTCGTATGCTTGGCTGTGCTTTGTAGAACGTCTGGCAGGCTGTATGATCTAATACATTTTGAAAGGATTTACACCGGTTTGAGCCTTGCCTATGTTCTCTATTGTATATTGCCAGTTTTACGTAACTGCTTCACACAAATGTTTCCCTCCATCAATGGCTGTAGTGTTTACTCTGTGCGAGTAATTGAAAAGATGCATTGTTATTTTAGTGGCTTTTCTGCAGAAAGCCACAGCACACCCTTATATTTTTCACACTTGCACTTTCAGCCTGTGCATGACTGTTTTTATAATATCTCCTCTCTGAAGTTCAATTTGCATTGGTAAGCCCCAGACGTTCAACCCCACACCCTCAACCGCTGCAACCCATCCCAACTCCCCCACCACCCCACTGTATTGTGCAATTACTGGGAAAGGAATTCTCATGAAACTGTTGTCTTTTGTGTCCTCTTAAGGCCCGACCGCAGTGCTTTATGACTGTTTGGTTCGGCAGGCAGGGACGAATTGGCTGCTCCATGGGCCAGCCTGAGTTTGAGGTGCTCTTGGAGGGTAAATCAGCCCGCTGGCTGGGGCCTGAGGCGGACTCCTCGCGATCCATCTTCAGCAGCGTGGCAGGATCCGAATTGTACATGCCATAAATCAGTGGCAGTGGAGAACCCACCGCAGCTGCTGATTACCCTCCAGTTTATAATGTCATGCCTCGTGTTTGACTTGGAGTCGGGCAGAGCTTTTACCTACAGCATGATTGCTGACATTCTAAGTGGTACCCATCAAAAGAATGGCATGAGATCCTCTAGTTTTTTTTTTCAGTTTTTTTATTTTTTTTCCTTTTGAGTAAATTAGTGTCCTCGGAGGATCAGCTTTCGCAATTGTGACCGCAATCTCGGCGTGTGTTTATGTGTGCATTTGTGCGTTTGTGTGTGCGCAAGGACGCCATTGATCTTTTTGTACCAATTGAAGCTGTGCCATGAGTTCACATTTGATCGCTGGAAGTGGTACACTTGAGCTAACTCTGTCTGCGCGCTCGCTTACGGATATGAGCAGCCCAACAATCATACGCATCATTTTGCAGCCACATGGAGACAATTATGCTCAAAACAAATTTGATATCATTCTCAGAAGACCATCAAGAGTATGTGATTAATTTCAGGATCCAACGTCAGCATATTTCCTGACGTTATCTCCTTTATTATGAGTGCAGTTGTTTTGAGGCCCACTTGCCCCCGAGATTCCACTCCTGTACACACAGACCCACACAGAGCTTTGACCGCACTGCCGTTATGCCTGCAGCTGGTTCGAGTAATCTGCCACTGCTTCACCTGGCTGCCCCTAGCCTTTTTCTCTCTGATTGTGAACGCAAGGTCTGATTCATTTCCCTCTCACCCCTGTGCGAGTGGTTCCTCTTTTTTCAGACGTGCTGTTCTGTTGAGTCCCTTTCACCCGGCTTTTGTTGACGGTGTGATGTGTTCTTGTCCGTTGTTTGTGTAGTCACAGTGCTGAACGCACATGTGTCTCGAGGCCTCGTCAAGACTGTCTCAGTGTCTCGCCAACAACTGAGGGATGAGCCACAATACCGGGTCAAGCCACGTCTCCCACTTAGAACATACTGTGGCTTAGAAGTCTGGGTTGACCTGGGAGAGTTTAATGGAAATTGACATTTACAACTTGCTCTGCGTTTGTTGACGTTATATAGATGGTTACTATTTAAATGCAGCTGAACTAAGTCAACTTGTATCATATGCTAAATAAGCCTGAATCAGCATGACCTTACCTTGGCATTAGGAGGTGTGTGTTGACGCCTCATTCTGTGGTTGTTGTTCATCGACAAGCCTCCACCCTCAAGCCTCCAGCTGTTTGCTCCCCAGTATGTCCATAAGATGAGGTCTTGGACAGTGAGCTTGTATGTAGCTTTTGAAACACTGTCTCGTTTATTATTTTTTGTTATGACTTTGATCTATTTTTGATCTTTTGTATACTCCATTCCAATAATGTATGGGCATGTGAGTATAGGAATATTAATTGCATCCCCCCCCCCCCCCCCCTTAATATCTTATGGAATTATTGATTGAACTGTGGCCCTCTCTGCCCATTCTTTTCTGGACTCGATACAGTTCCATGTCATATTCTCGACTAGACGGCGGAAATTAAAGCAGATTCGCAGTAACTAAAGAAGTTGTGTTGATCGGCCTATGCAACATATGGATGGCATATGCCAAGTGCCTTTCTTTGGCACTGGTATCTTTTTAAACAAAGATTTCTTTGTTTTTTGTTTAAGCCACTGAGTGATGGATGAGTGGCATTTCGCGTTGAGTAAGTCACGAGAAATGAAGGCGAGTTTGACTGCTGACTCTTCATCTACCTCACGCACCATCACGAGTCTCTCTCACTCAGTCAGTTAGCCAACCTCCCGTGCCAATGTGTTTCTGTTTAATGGATTGGGCTAGCAATCAGTGGTTTCGCTCTACAGGGAATACATCATTAGGTGTTTAAACATCCTCCCATACATCTTCCTTTCTCTCATTGTTTTGGTATTTTGTCTCTCTTGCCCACATAGACGTACATCCGTACATCCACTCACTCTTTTTGTGTCTCTCTCTCCCCCACGGTCTCTCTCTCTCTCACCCACTGTCTGTCTGACCCACTGTCTGTCTGTCTGACCCACTGTCTGTCTCTCTCTCTCACCCACTGTCTGTCTGTCTGTCTGTCTGTCTGTCTGTCTGTCTGTGGGTAGCACTGGCCGTGATGATTGATAGCGAAGCAGCGAAAGCGGTTTGTCACTCTCGCTGCACAGCAGATGTGAGGCTGCGTTCACACAGCACGTTTCATGTGGTTTCCAGCGCGTCCCAAATTGGAATTGTTCTCAAGCCACAACACACAGCCCCAGCACCAGCCAAGGAGAGGGACGGGCGAGCACTCGAGAGGGAACAAAGCAAAGGAGGGAGGGAGGGAGGGAGGGAGGGGATGGGGGGGTGAGAGCGAAGGAGGTAGCAGGTGGAAAAACATATTTCCCAAATTGCTGACAGGTGTAGCAGAGTAGCCCAGCCTCGGTCTGGAGGTTCAAATAGAAAGCTCAGCGTGGGGATCGGAGCAGGCAGCCCGCCGTTGGCAGGATGCCACTGCAAGCAAGATGTGGCTACGACGGCTACTCGCTCACTGACAGAGGAATGTATGTGTGTTTGGGGGGGGGGGGGGTGTTGGGTGTGGGGGTCCTCTCGTTTAGACCTCCTGTAGAGCCAACGGCAACTACATCACATCATTAGGGTCAAAGGTCACCTGAGCTCCCGTGGTCCGAAGCAGGTTTGAGCTTCCTGATGGGAGTGAGAGTCCTATTGTAAAGCGAAGCACGCCTTTACCTTACAGGCATCCCTATATGCAGTTTAAAGGGTGATGTAATGAAAAAATATTTTTAATACGTACATTTAAAGTTTATGAAGGTAATGTCCTCCAGGCCCTTTCACACCAACCTCCGTCTGCTTGAAAGGCTGTTCCTTCAAAAGAGGGATTTCTGTTTTATTTTTTCCCCGTTTTCCTAAGGTAATGGGGTTGGCTGTGGGGAACAAAAGCATTTTTAATGAACCCTGTAAATCTTGCATTAAAAGTAAACTCTAAGAGAGTAAGGTGGAGCAGCAGAGAAGTGAGCCATGCTTTCTGGACTAAAGATGTTGAGATCATTCCCCTGCGTCTCCTTTGAAAGAACCAGTTAGCACAGCACAGTGCTGTGTGTGTGTGTGTGTGTGTGTGTGTGTGTGTGTGTGGGGGGGGGGGGGGTGTTTAGTCCCAACCCTCGGAATGATTAACAGCATGTTGGGTCACCCTGCTCTGGTGTCTAAAGGGAGGTGAATTAATTGGAGATCTCATCAGCACATTTCACAATACAATACACATCACAACTCCTGCCATATTGCAAGGGTTAGGGTTTTCTGGGTACTCTGATGAGGCATGGGACCTCCGCGTCTTCATTGGAATCAGATCTCATTAATAAACTTGATTCCCTGCCCTGTGAATATCTGTGGAACAGTGTAGCAGTGTGTCTCGGTGGTAGTGTGTCTGAGATAGTATAGTTCTTAGTGTCCTCAAACTCACCAGAGGTTGTCAGTGCCGATACTGTTATCATGCTGACAAGGGGAACTTGCTTGGCCTCAGGGGAGAAAAGTTAGAGTGTTCTGGGGACCAGATCAGTTGGTCGTTTGATGGCTGTGTTCCTTTGTATTTGTCTTTTCCTTGTCCCCTCAGAAGAACCATTAGGCCTACATGTTCTACTCAGAAGTCTCCTCATCCTGGGAGGTTCTTGGTAGACCCATTACAGGAAGGAACAAAAGAACCCATATTTTAGATTGAGTGTTTGCCCTTGTGTGTACAAGTGCTGGATAGTGTGCGCTGCCGTCGTCTCTCTGATGTATGTGGTGTTTGTAATTATGGGTGTCTCCTCTGTCCATGCCGGTTTGGTCGCGTGTGTCAGTTCGCACAGTGGTTGATTTGTGTGGGAGTATGTGCTTTCCTGCATGCGTTTGCGTGCGGCCAGTATTTTGGGATTTCTTGAGCGTTTGATGTCTGTCTCTGCACTGACTGAAAAGTGAAATAAGTGCAAATCTCATTGGATGACAGATGTCCCAGCCAGCGCATCCTATTCAGACCCCCCCCCCCCCCTTTTTTTTTTTTGTCATTTTAGGCCAATTTCAGAGAGCTATAAAAATCAGTGACATGCGCTTGGGTGGGGATTTTCCTCTGTCTCTCTCTGTCTGTCTGTCTGTCTGTCTGTGTCTGTCTGTCTGTCTGTCTGTCTGTCTCTCTCTGTCTCTCTGTCTGTCTGTCTGTCTGTCTGTCTGTCTGTCTGTCTGTCTCTGTATCCCCGTCTCATAATGTTTCTTTCTCTCCCTCTTTTGTGAGATCAGGACAGATTCTGATTTAGCACCGAAAAAGGGAGTGCGTGTTTGTGAGCTCATATGTGTATGACTCTGGGCTGGGCTTTGGGTGGTGTGGTGGGGGTGGGATGAGGAGAGGAACAAGCGGGAGAGTTAGGGGGGCGTTGGAGTGTCCGTGGGAGAGATCAGCACTCGCCTCAGTTTAGTGCCCCCCCCCCCCAATATATAAACACCCTGAGTCACTCCTAACCCCCCACCCCCCCCACTGTTATTTCTGGCTTTCTGCACTAATTTTGATTTGATTTTACATGGTTCTCCTAAATAGAGTACATCGTTGGAGTGTTGCGTGTCAATCTGATTAGATTAGCCGTAGATTCAGATTAAGGGCTAATTTTGAGCAGAGATATCCCCTGTGTGTGTGTGTGTGTATGTGTGTGTGTGT
The DNA here is from genome assembly GCF_900700415.2 of Clupea harengus. Taxonomy (NCBI): domain Eukaryota; kingdom Metazoa; phylum Chordata; class Actinopteri; order Clupeiformes; family Clupeidae; genus Clupea; species Clupea harengus. Next base: position 1,196,247 of record NC_045159.1, on the reverse strand, counting down.
GTGTGTGTTCGTGGGAGAGAGAGGAGGGAAGGAAGGAAGCACGGAGGGAGAGTAGGGAATAGAGAGAAAGGGAAAACGAGTGAGCTGATGCTCATGAGTCTCCCATGAAGAGAAGCAGATGGTGTCTTATCACAGCTCTTATCGCCATCCTGATGGGCTCGCTGGCTTCCTCTGACAGACAGGGAATTCTGGGCTTTGGCCATGTGTGTAACTGCTCAGAGCTTTGGGAACAGTTCTAATAATATTTTGTTCAATATTAATTTCCATAGTTTGAAAAAGAGCGCTCCATGAGTCATATGACAGGCATGTCTTGGCTTGGGTATAAAGCAATCTAGTGTTCTGTTTGTTGTGTGCTGAGCCGAAAAAGAAAGGAGGAGAAGAAGGAGAGAATCAGAGGGAGGACAAAGGACTAGCCTATAGACAGACATGGATGGTGAGACATGAGAGGACAACTCAGTAATGCAGAGCATTTCTACTTCTCAAAAAACAAAAACAAGGACCAAGTCATGTTTGATGTTGTGTTATCATGTATATTTACTTCCCACCTGGCACATACACACACACACACACACACAGACACACACAAACATACACACACACACACACACACACACACACTTGTCACTTCTGAATTTCTATCTCGCCTTTGTAGCAGGAGACCTTAATTTTACAGCCGCGAGTTGTGCGAGCAAATATTTTGGATGCATAGTTGGAAATGTCTGGATTGTTTTCTGTGAGGGATGCCAAGCCGCCGCCTCACGCGTTCGCTGCCTGTCAGGGACTCTCACGCTCACTGCCTCTTCTCGCTCACCAGCGAGCACAACAGCAAAGATAGCCCTGCTGTCAACACGCAGCCCTGAAGGACGACCATGCAAATCATCTGCTGATGATTTCCAATTGACTGTGAAAACCTCATCAATCCAGAGCTCTCAAAAGAGAAATTTCGAAAGAGGCTTGCCTCGTGTTTTTAGTTCAGACTGTCAACTGTGGTTGGGGCTGTGTGGACCCACCTCTTTCGTTTGATAATTGTTATCCAGACTTGTTATCATTCCAGTGTAGACTTACACAGTTGTGGTGTGCGGATGATGCCGTGGTGACAAACTGCTGGATCGTGTTCGCAGCTTTTTCCGCTAATTGTGAGCGCTAACCGTCTTGTTTTTTATCGATCTGCCTTGGTATGGCTAAGGACTGTTTGCTGGAGAGCCTCTTTTATACTCGTCTATAAAACTAATGATGTTGGTTTAGCGTTCGCACAGCTGTTCTGCCTCAGCATGGCCCACATGCTTCTCATCAGGTCCTGTGTAATTTCTCAAACTTAAAAAAGAAAACGTCTCATTTTTCCGTCCTCAATGTGGCACCACTAGGGCAGAACACAAAATTGTGTTTATGAAATGTAACTGTCCCATCAAATGTAAACAGAGAATACTCTCAGCGAAAGCTTCACGCTCACATGCACAGACGAGGTTTGCCACATCAATGAGAGACTGTGGTGTTTCCTGTTTTTATATTTGACCGTTTTTGTCCACTTGTTTACAGGTTGTTTCTCTTCAGCGAAAATTACAAGAAACAACCAGCAATGATAACAAAAGTTGGCTACTCAAGCCAGTTTGTCAACTGAACAGAATTCAGAATGTGACCTAATCAATAATTTTGTCAAGTACTCTAGTACAAACATGTTTTTCAAATGCTGAAATACACATTAGACTGTCCTAATGTGTGAGAAAACAATTTTATCAAATTCACTTACATCTGCTCCCTATATATACAGTATCTGGTCTCTGATGGGTGTGTGGTGGTGGTTTTCTACTTCTGCTTAGGATATGGTAGTAAGTTAAAAGTTGGTCACTTGAGTGGGCCATTGTTTTACCATTGTCAAGCATCTTTCTCCAGACCTCTGCACAACATCTGCCTTGCTGACTATATCCATGTTATGCCCATGTTTACCTTACTGAGTAACAGAACTGCGCTGAGGCAGAACCCAGAATGTTTATTCACGTTCTCTGCCAGCTTCTCTCTGACATGTCCCACTCAGAACTCATTACGGCTCTCCTGCATCTGAGCGCGTTCCAGTCTCCGCTGATTATAACGATCAAACACATGCTGTGTCTCGAAGACAGAGATGTGTTTATTGGCCATTATTTTGGACTGAGTACGATGAGGAGGAACCTGACTGATCTGAAGCCCACTCCATTCACTTTTATCATCAATTTTTCCCCTCAATCGTCAAGTTTTTTGTTTTTTTTGTTCAATCGCTTCTCTTGCCATCAGACATGTGGGCTTCCCTGACAACAAGCCCTTTATATGCTGAGCCCTCAAAGCATCATAAAATGATTATGGTCCTCTTTCTGCTCTTGTTGAAGCTATAGCCCTTGGTACATATAAATGAGATGTATGCACTTGCACGCACATGCGCACCCACACCCACAAACGTGTGCACACACACACACACACACACACACACACACACACACACACACACTTATTGGTTGCTTTTCTCCATGTGTGTGTGCATGTGTGTGCTATGCGGTTTTGCAGAGTGGAGATGGTATATGGCCCAGATGGCAGTAGGCTTTAGAGCATGGCATGGAGGCTTTAGAGCAGCTGTATTTGTTTAGCTGTGGCCTGTGATTGGGTAAAGTTGGCTATGTTAAACAGCACTAATTGAGGGCTTCAGGTGGATCTGACCACTCAGTGGGGTCTACTGTATGTTCAGGTCATGGAAGTGGACAAAGTGTGCTTGAGTTGAAGTGCGCTGACTTGCATGCACACAGAACAGTAAATTCAAATCTGTTTTATGTGGGCGCGCACATTTTCGGAAAATCCCACAGGTGACGCATTTCTGTTCAAAGTCCATTTTGTGTCATTGGTGGGGTCAAATATAGCCTTTAACTCACTGGTAATTCTGTGGTTAGGCCTAGGATTGAAACATTTTGTGGGAAACCCTTAATTAAGCTGAAGTCTAGATGAGGACACACAGCTGCTAAAAATCCGTTTAAGGGTTGGCCAAGGTTTATCACACAATCGGCTGTGTGTGAGCAGAAGACCTGTGTGTGTGTGTGTGTGTGTGTGTGTGTGTGTGTGTGTGTGTGTGTGTGTGTGTGTGTGTGTGTGTGTGTGGCGGTCCGGTGTTCGCTGCACCAGCTGTGCCCCAGCTGTTTGGAGCAGCAGACCGCAGCAGCATCTGGGGTTCAGTGGCCGATGGAGGCGTGTTGTACCGGCCGCTGGTGGGGGAAACTCTTGGGCTTATGAGGTGAGAACAGGCCATGTCTGGTCCCAAAACAGGCCTGTGGACATTCGCTGTCGGTGGCCTGCGCATCCCTGTGCTTGTGTAGTTCTTACCTACGCGTCTGTCTCACACTGCGCTGGGTTTTTGTTGTGTCTACTCCCCTGGACTATTCATTTTGTGGTCTTGCTCATGGTCATGATCACTGATGCATAGAAAACAGTAAATGTAACCACAGTAAACAAACATCTAACTGTTGCTAGGGGCTTTGTGTGTATTGTCTGTCTTCTCCCGACTAAGATGTTCTCCCACTTGCTTGATAAAATATCAGATATTTTAAGGACATCTAAAAGAAAGGCTTTCTACATGGCCCTTACTCTTATTCATAGACCGTTGCAACAGTTTATCAAAACATATAACTTAGAACATGGGGTTTCTGTCCTAACAGGTCTCCCAGTGCACTTTCACAATTATAATGGGATTCAGATCTGGTGGTTGTGCTGGTCATGACAACCTTGGTTCCTTATCCATTAAACCACTCTTATTGAGCTGAATGGTACTTTGCATTTTCTTGCTGGATTGTTCAGTTGCTAGGTGACACCTGGGATCAGGGGGTCTGCCAGTATCAGACCACCTATTGGACTCTCAACACTGTCCTCCAAAATCCTGTGGAGTGGACATTCTCCTCCAAACAAAACCAACTGAACCAAGCTGTCTGTTTACAGCAGTGCACCTGATCCCACTGATTCTCCAAGGCATCGATCAGTTGTGCAAGGGGTCCCTGCTGCTTTGTTGAAGTGAGATCCTCCTGCTGCCCAAAGTTTTGGTGGATATGATTAGCCACTCTTGCTGTCGGTTGCATTTAAACAGGGGATACATTTCAAGGCCTATCGTGGATAGCCGAAACCTAGGATGGTAGCGAACACCATAACTTGTTTTTGTGTACATATAAATAAATAATACATCATTTATAAATAACACACAATAACACATCAACAACAATAACTAATAATAAAATAAAACAATTATAACAATGTACTGTAATAAAAGTGATGTGAATGTGGTCTCTCTCAAAAAAATGAAATTCTGACAATTTTGCTTAACCCTTAATGGACGATGAAAAATATTTTGTGGACATTTTTACCTTTTCCTTTCCTTCCCTCCTTTCGTTACATCCTAGCATCTCCCTTTGATAAAAATGTGTAGGAAATGAGGGCGGATAACTGAAACCGTGGTTACGAAATCAACAGATATGGGGGTTCCACTGTATACATAGTGCTCATGTGACCTGAAACCTCAGAAGGTTCCAGTATAAATAGACGGATATATGTGAGTAATTATCATAGAGCAGCTGAGTTCTGGTGAACTTCTAACTTCAGGCATTGATGAAATTACAAAAGAAGTGCTTGTGTAATGTTCAGGCTTGGTGTGGAAATGATACAAAAATTAGATTTTTCAAAGATGAGCGAGTATGTCCCCATTCTCGGTATTATTAAAATATTCCACTTGCCAGGGAACATTTAATTTCTGACCCTTTTTTGGCTCTTTAGCCAAAACAAGCAGCAAAATAATCAGATTTCCACGGTAACTGGAGAGCCCCTCTGAGGCGCTGACATCACTAGCCTTCACTGGAGTTTTGTCTTTTAATTCCCCAGTTGTTGTCCTCAGTTTCTCTCAGTATCTATAATGGATCTCCGCGGCCCTGACCTGAGATAGGTTTACAAGCACACAGATGGCGTGGAGGTCTCCTCCCCGTCCGACATGTTCTCAGACCACTTAGAGGAATATTCTGGGTTTAGAAGCCTCCTCTGGGCCATGTTGTGAATCTGAGAGGTGAGTTTTGAGGCCCTTAAGCAATGCCAAAGCTGGCACTGGTTTATCCTGTAAATGTACTTGAAGTTGAGTGACACACTCCTATTTGCAGCATAATTGAAAGTTCTTACGGCTGCAAACATTTCTGTGAAGAATCTTTAAAGGCGATATATGGTAACTAGAATCTTCGAGGACTCTTTTGGTTGGCTCGTTCTAGATGCCACCTTTCAATGGTTCAAAGGCTACCGGCCTTTAAAATGCTCTGGGAGGTTCTTCTTTCGGGTTGTTTGCAACCCATTCTTTTCAGTGAGTGTTCTTAACATCTCTGAAGGGAAACTCGGCCTCTCCTTCCGTCTCTGGATTCACTTACTCTGAAATTCCCTGTCAGCTTGAACTCTCAGATGGACCCTTTGCCCATGCCTAAGTGTGAACCGGGGATCCAGTCTCAAGGAGGCAGAACACACCCTTTGGCAAACACATTTTTTTTTTTTAAGGCCTGTTGTTTTTGGCAGAGCAATTTTTAAGGGCCTATAGTAATTGTACTTTTTTGAATCCCATCAATGGAGGTGAAGTTTGGGTTCTGTCCCAGAAAGCCTCAGTCATGTACTATAAATGAGGGGTCAATTATGCCATCATTTGCCTTGTCACTGGAAGTAGATATGGAGAGGAACAGACTCTGTGCTTTAGTTTTAACCAGCTGAACTGTACCAGCAATTGTCTGTTTTTCTTATAGTCGTGCTGTCCTTGCTCTTGTCTTTTCAAAATTGAGCCTATCGTTGATTTATCATGTGCCCACTGAGGTGCTGAAGGCAGATGAGTCACTTGAGCCTCATGTCCCCTCAGAAGACATCTGCCTTATGAATGGTCCGTCCCTCTGTCCTTGCTGAGCAGATCCTCCAGGGCCCAGGGCCCAGGAACCCATCGCCTCGTCCAGCTCCGAGAACCACTCTGGGATGGGATCAGACGATTGTGTCACTGACGATAAAGGCTCGACCAAGCAAAAAAAGCGTCATTATTATTATTTGCACAGTTCAGATGGTCAAAATGTTGACGGCTTATGAGCCAGCTCCGCTGAATGGACCCTTTATTTATGTGATGTGGACGCGCTCCAGCTCCATCATGACTGCTCTGTCATCAGACGGCTCAATCAGAGCCTTGCTGACTCACTGTAATGAAACCCAAACAGCTTGAGGTGAAGGCCTGTCAGATGTTATGGCTGGTCCTGCCGATGCAAAGGCCTGTCTGTGAGGCTCTGGGCTGATGTCTTGATGCTGCCAGTTGGACCTGGTGTCGGGATTTTAAGCAATGCTAGACTTCCAACAATTATTTCATTCTGAAGACATTGTGAAAAATATGCTGTTTCCCCAACATCTGTGCATTTTGTTACAGACCCATCATGACATGACCATGAAAAATGTAAAAGAATCCATAAAAACACCGGAAACAAAGACTCACAATGTATGAATGTACAGAACCCTTGGCTAACACTCCTTCAAAATCACATCCTTGCTGTAGGTCTAGAATTTTTCTTTTAGCAGAAAGGACCCTACATTGCACCTTTTTTGGAGGTTTTCCTGCGAGGGCAGCTCAAATTAGCTTTTACTCCAAGAGTGTAGTGGACCGCTTTTGTGGAAGTCTTCTGTCCTTTCCCCCCACTTCTCTGGAGGAAGGGTTTCAAAGTCTCACATATACAGTATATATTCTACACAGAGCAGTGAAATCTGTAAACAGTAGTTCAGCTGTTTATTTTTCAAGTCACTCCCTGTTTGAAATCTCCTAAAACAGTGTGGGTGTTTTAATGCTGAACGGGGCATGATTACAGCCTGCAGTTAGTACTCTGTGGGAAAACATGTCCAACAGATGCGCTTACGTTCGAGAGACATATTCAAATAAATACCTTGGATAGAGACACTACTGTGGACTTTCAACCGCACACTCTCTGTACTGTTCTCTGTCTTGCACACTTTCTCCATCTTCTTTCTGTCTTTCTCCATCTCTCTCTCAATCACTCCAACTTCCTTTTGAGCGTCTGTACTTTTCAACAGCCATTAGAAAAGATCTATTTTTCTTCAAACATACACTTCACTTCACCATGAATAAATACAGCGTGTAGATGTCAAAGTCAGGTGCGGCATGAAATCCCTTCGTGCAGAGCGCTGTCGGGTCCGACTCCCCCTGCAGCTGCGGCTGCCCGGTAGTCTGCAGTGCCGAGTTTCAGTGTTTTTAGCTGCACACCTGCACCGGGCTGGTATGTTTATGATGCGCATCCAGCGGTAGTAAGCTTAGAGCCTTGAGGTGGCGGGGGTCCTTCTCGGTCTCTGCCAGGCGTTGGCACGCCTAACCCCCCCTCCACCGGCTTCAGTTTCCATGTTTAATAGATGAGCCAGCAGCGAGCGGGCGAGCGGGCACCAGATGAGAAGAACCTGATAGCTGCCAACGGCAGGCCCCGCGCTGGAGTGGCATGCACACGGGATCCCATTGAAAATAAATCAATAAAACGGTAGCCTGGAGCAGCAGATCTGCTTTCCCACAAGCATTCCCAAAAGCATTCCCAAAAGTGATAGCACTCCAGGGCCCTGCCAAAAATGCACAACAAGTCACTGCCTGAGTAGCATTACAATATTGAACAATGCCAGGAGGGGTAATGCCGTTCAAAAGAATGGGTGAGGGCAAGCGTACGTGTGTGTTTGTGAGTGTGTGTGTGTCTGAGAGGGAGAGAGCGCATGTGTGTGTTTGTGTTTGTGTGTGTGTGTGTTTGTGAGTGTGTGTGTCTGACAGAGAGAGCATGTGTGTGTTTGTGAGTGTGTGTTTTAGTTTGAGTGTGCTGGATGTTATTTCCCATTTTCTGCTGTGCACAAGTCTATTGATTTGTTTGTCCTTGTACTAAATGAAGCCTTATAAGACATCGTTGGAGGGCACAGGAGGTTTGGAGGGAAAGTAATCTGGTAGAGCGGAAAAGGGAAGCTCTATTTCTATATGTGAAAGGCGTCTGGCCTGGGATTGGAATATGTCCTGGCGTTTCCCTGGGTGGTCTGTGTGGAGCTGTGGTCTGGGGTTTGGGGCTGTGTTTTTAGGGGGCCCATCTCGAGAGTCATGTCCAATCAGATCCACAAATCGGAACATATGACTCACCCACACCACACAGGCAAATACACGTACGTTCAACTCATGCACAAACACAATTGTCACAGTCAGGCTTGCAATTGCCTATACCACCACATGCCAGCCCAAAGAGTGGGCAGCCCAAGTTACATAACTCTATGTGTCTTTTAGCTGCACTAGAAGGACATTAACCATTATATCAGCTCACAGTAGGCTTCTGTTTAATTACAGTTGACTACATCTAAACCTACACAGCCACTACAGTGTGTGTATGTGAGTGTGTGTGTGTGAGTGTGTATGTGTGTGTGTTTGTGTAAGTGTGTTTGTGTAGGTGTGTATGTGTGTTTGTGTAAGTGTGTGTGTGTTTGTGTAAGTGTGTGTGTGTTTGTGTAAGTGTGTGTGTGTGTGTGTGTGTGTTTGTGTAGGTGTGTATGTGTGTTTGTGTAAGTGTGTGTGTGTTTGTGTAAGTGTGTATGTGTTTGTGTAAGTGTGTGTGTTTATGTGTGTGTGTGTGTGTGTGTGTGTGTGTGTGTGTGTTGGTGTTTGTGTGTCTCTCTGTGTTTGTGTACTTCCAGCTCATCTCCTCCAGCAGGTATAGCCTCTCCATGGGGATAAAGGGTTGAATGTAAACCTGAAGGGCATCGGGCATTCACACACAGCGAGTCCCACGCTAGGGTCATGTTGCAGAGTCTAGACAGCTCGTCTCTTTTTGCCTTTTCAGGACAGTGTGGCATTAGGTGAGCATTTGGCAGGTCAGCACCCCAGTCAAGCCCTCTCCCATCTCAGCCCCCTCCTTCTTAGTCATCCACCAGGTCTCTTTGTCCTTCTAGGCTCCGGCACTCTGATTCTGGACGAGAGACTCAAAATGGCCATTTTGCAAAACAAATATTTGACATGTATAGTTACTCACGACATGACTGCTGTGTACATTCTTGCGAGAATGTCAGTCTTCATACACTCACATCCTTCGGAAAAAAATTATTATACTTTTTCCTTTTTTGTCAGAATGAAGTAGCATCAACTCGATTTGTTTCTGAAAATATTTTTGGTTCCAATTGAAGTTGACACTGTTCCTGCCCTGACACTTTTCTCACCTCTGATCTTCTGTCTCACCCGGAGTGTGAGGGCTTGCCATCCGCTCTCGCCCGCTGGATCAGGTTTTCCTCATCTACCTGTCTAAACCCGAGACTTCGGAAACCTAATCTGTACTTTGTGGCCATTTTCAGCATTCCTCTAAATGTTTGTTAATGCGTAAATGTTTTTCGAAAGAGGTTTGGGGGTTTGGGTCCCTCCTGTGGAGCTGAATTAGAAACGACTTGTTGATGTACAACACCGTGCCATGTTTGCCCTGTAGGGTAGCCTAACTGACGGACCGATTTTAAAAGACCGCTTCGTTCTCCGCCATTTACAAACTCGGCAGAGACGGGTGGGGCGAGTGCTCCAGAGCTGCGGGATATGAAAGCCAATCCCTTGACACTTGTCATAAATCACGGCCCTCCTCAGACAGTTTATCTAAGGGGAAGATTTGTTAGTTTAGCTTTTCCCTCTGAAAAACTACACCTGCGCTGCGAACACAAGCTCCTGTCAAACAGCCCTAATGTTATCCCTAATCCACTAAGTGTGACATCCTACACCTCGATGAGCCGGTGTAGGCTGAGGACTTAAAATATGGGATGAATTATTTTGCTCTCTCTTTTTTTTTCTTCTTTTTTTTTTAATGAATCCTGTTGAACACGATGTACAGTGTTCCAGCCAAGTCTTCTAATATCTGGTTTCTGAGGTGCACTTTACAAGTGGCTCAAGGTGGGGAGTGTGCGACCCCGGACAGATGTCTTTTATTGACAGCTCACCTAAACGAAGCCATTACCACATTGGATCAGTTCTGGTGATTTGTGGTTTGTTTTAAGAAGAGGTGGCTTCATTCCACGAACATTGAAGTCATTAGGATCATTCCAGTCCTGGAGGGGTGTGTGAGTGTACACCTCCTGGGGGGTTGGTGGGGGTGGGGGTGGGGGACTGAGTCAGAGGCATCCTTGCCTCTGCTGCCGCTGTGGGGGGGATTTTTCTGGCAGCGGGGCCGAGGGCAGGCGGTTTACCGTACCGTTTCACAGGCGGAGGCTGCCGGAGAATGCTGAGGTCATCAGAGGAGGCTGAGAAGAGAATGGTTTATGAGGGGCTGTCTCGGTGTTCAAGTGTGGTGCGGCTGAGGTCAAAGTTCACAATCATCGTGGACCCTCGACAGAAGGAGTTGGTTAATGAGACAGTGGACAGTTTGCTCCTGTTAGCAGTGCTCTTTTGATTGCTGTGAGCTTTAATGCACGCTCACTCTCACACATGCTCACTCTCTACCGCCCTTCCTGTCTCAGTGGACTGTGTGATCCTAAGCTAATGTTGCAGACGTGCTTACTCATCTTAAAGGTGGGATGTGTACAAGTCTGCTGGTTCAGTTGGAAGTTGACCAGCATGTGTACGTTTTCTCTGTGTGTGTGTGTGTGTGTGCGTGTGTGTGTGTGTGTGTGTGTGTGTGTGTGTGTGTGTGTGTGTGTGTCTGTATTTGAGAGAGAGAGAGAGAGAGAGAGAGAGAGAGAGAGAGAGAGAGAGAGAGAGAGAGAGAGAGAGAAAGAAAGAAAGCAAGCCTGGCTCAGAGCTTCTCAGCACCTGGCTGACATTAGAAGCAGGCACGACAATAAAGAGCTGAAGTGGAACTGGGAGTTCAGGACTGTTATTGGCAGGGCAGCTCGTCCCTCGGCCAGCACCGAGAGATGATAATGGAGGGGGGGTTGGATTAGAACGGGAGAGAAGCTATTAGGTCAGGGAGCGAGGGAGGTGGAGAGTCCCAGGGCTTTTTGTCCTTCTGGCCACCTGTGTTTTTGCTGTGAAATGGCCTTGGGAATTACTCATTCACACGGTCATTCGGTGTTTATCTTCAAAAATGTCTGTTTCCAGATGAATCAGTGTGTGTGTGTGTGGGAGGAAGAGACAGGTAAAGTCATGTGTAGTGGAAGGAGATCATCCCATAGGAATGCCTAAGTGCTGTAAATCAGTGGGGTTCCTTGGAACTCACACAGATACTCTCTCTCTCACACACACACACACACACACACACACACACACACACACACACACACACACACACATACCCCCACACCTTATTTCCTATTTCTCATACTGACAGTACATTTCTTGTTCGCACACATTTTTGAACATACAGGCCGAAGTCTTTCCTTTTAGGTGAAGCTTGGCATTGCCTTCTGTTGCACTATTCTGTTGAATTACTTTTATTTTTGTACTTGTCCAGGATGTGATTTATGGGGAAAATAATTACCTTACCTTGCATTTCACCAGACCCCATCCGTATTTGATGCACTGACTGGACTGGAAGTGTGTGCAGATGTGTTCCAGATCAAGGCTTTCTGACCCCTAAAACGCTAACTGGAGAGTCATGTAATACGTGATTAGTAACAAACATGTGTTTCCTCTGCATATGTGATGCGTTACTTGACTCTTCAAATCATGTACTGAGATCATTATCTATCTGTCCTCACCTTTGTGAGGGGACGTACAACTAGGATGACTTCCTGTCCTTATTGTGTAACATGTGACCAGGGACTTCATAGCCCTCTCCAAAAAGAGTGTAGTAACAGACGCTAATAAAGCGCTGCAAGGCCTACTTGCTTGTCACTTTCTATTTGGATTGGCTTGGAGAGGACATGTGAAATAGGATAGATTACTCTCTGACAAATGTAATGAAGTGAACTAATCCCATTAATATCGCAATGACGCAAGGAGTCATCTCTGATGTAGTGCTTGGAGTGGCTTCGCCAACACTGGCAGTACGCTGTCTGTTTGTCCAAACCAACTTCATATGTGATTATTTATTTGTCTGTGTGTCCTGCCCAATGTGATTTGTGTCTCGTGGTTTCATTGTCTATCCTGAGTGTCTAAAGTAAATGTGTGTTGGAGTTGGAGTCTGACTGTCCGGTCCTTCTTCTGTCCCGTGTCTCTCCAGAGTGCCGTCCCCCGTAGAGCCGGCCTGAGGGACTCCCGCCTCACCGCCCAGAGCATCGTTCATCGCATCAAGAGAAGCCAGAATGGCAAACGGCCCGAACAAGGTACGGCAGCCTGGGAGGCTCCAACCTCTTCCATCCCACATCGTCAGTCAAAATGAAATGTTTAATCTAGCGCTCTGGCCTCCCACATAAGCTGACTGTAAACAGCATTTCAGTGGAACTTTTGGGTGTGTATGGTCGGGTTTGCTTGATCTGGCTTTGTGTCTGCTTGTTTTTGTCTGTATTGGGTCACACACTGTGTGTGTGTGTGTGTGTGTGTGTGTGTGTGTGTGTGTGTGTGTGTGTGTGTGTGCGTGTGCGTGTGCGTGTGCGTGTGTCGAGGATGGAGTTGTCTGACAACATGTCTGACAACATGAGTCTGACAACATGAAGATGGATATGAATTACATGCATGTGTCATATGTGTTTAATGCACATTGACTTCAGAAGGGAGAGAGGCAGATGGAGAATGTCGAGTTCTCCAGCCCATACCTCTTGTGATTGTCTGCGGGTGCTAAATGCACAAAGCGGAATCCAGCGGTATCTGTCCTTGGTGGTGGAGAATGTCGGCTCATTTGTTGTGGTGTACCTTTGAAAAGGCTGAGATGTGGGTATGTGAGAACTGCAGCGGTCCGTTGTTTGGTTTTCTCTGTCATTTTCCTGAGTGTCAGGCTGAACAAGTCGGTGTTCGTATATTATATTTTTTTAGAAGTCACACACACTCCGCGCCCCTCTCCGTCGCTCTCGAGTTACCCAAGTGGCATTCCTGCTCTCCACCTCGGTTCCAAAAAGCAGTCAGAGGAGCAGTGACGAGCAGGTGGCTTGCGAGTCTCTTGTGAGTGTCCCGTTTCGCTGTCAGTGATTGGTTTACACGGAACCTCTTTCTCTGGTTCTGTGGGTGGGAGGGAGGCTAGCAGATGTTTGTTGGTTTGCCAATCAAAACAGTGATTCAGGGAAGACTCTCAGATGCGCACTGAAGAGGCCTGTGCTCTGCCCAGCTTCACGCCTGGCAAAGGGAGAGTAAGCCAAAGCCAGAGCCAAACGAGACAAAGAGGATCATCATTTAGGCGGTTCATATTTTTGTGTTTTGATAAAAAAAAGAAATGAATGAAAGAAAATTGTATTTACATGTGAGCATGTTGCAGTTGCTTAACTGAATGAAAATGTTATCCCCTAGTTTAAAAGAAGAAATTAGAACTTCCAATAGCATCAACACAAGCTTACTTCCCCTACCTCCTGCTCTCTCTCTTTTTCTCTCTCTTCTTTCTCTCTCTCTCTCTTTCTCTCTCTCTCCACCCACCATAGAGTAGGTATGCCAGTGTATTTGTCAGAGGTTGAAGAATGCCAGGAAATCTTGGCAGACTTGGCAAAAAAGATGCCAAGCGTGCGGCTGCCAAAAAGATGGTTGTTTGGCCTCCACATCCTAACATGCCCAAAACCATTGTGAAACAAAGATCCGGAAATTTGCAACAAAAAGAAGAAAAGAGAAAATATATGATTGGTATGAAAGGATGAACCCACAACAAGCAACCCTTGAAAGCAAAGGATAATAGGAACTATTACTAATAACTAAGAATGTGCTCCAGTTGATTTACAACACTTTCATTACAGTTTCTCAGAATGTTCCAGTAAAGCTCACGTCACGTGTGCCTAGTTTCTAAATGTGTAACTCTCTTTCTTTCTTTCTCTCTTTCTCTCTCTTTCTGTCTGTCTATCTTTCCCTGTGTGTGTGTGTTTGTTTGTGTTAGAGTGCATGGTTTCAGGGAGTTATTGGGTTCTTGGAGGGAATATTTAAATGCTACAATGAAAAAAATGAACAAAAAAAACATCTTAACCATTGTTCACAGTAATTTTAAGTGGTTATGAAGGGCTTTTGGTTTTGGCATACAAACTGTGAAATACATTCATAGCTTCCTTGCAGCATCAACCAAGTATACTTGGTACTAGTATGCTAGCTACCAGGCATATCCAGATTTGTGAATCACCAACATCCAAATAGTCACATGGTGTGTGAATCATTAAGTAGTTTAATGTCCTCATCTGACAACTTAGCATTAAAGTGTGTTTTTACTTGGCAGCCAGTCTTGCAGCCATCACTTTGTAGCAGTTACCTCAGTTGATACACCTTTTCCCTTAGCAACATGAAAGGGAAAAGGGATGTGTGAGGAACAATGCAACAATACAATATGACAGTCCTGAAGTTGCGTACTTATAGAGTATGGAGATTAGAACTACTCTCAGGTCTGACTATGGGATTTAAGTAATATGTCAACTTTTGGTGAATGTTGTGTTGCTACATTAGTTGTTTTAAAGTTTCTAAAAAGTGTTGTGCAGTTTTATTCAGCTATTTTAGTTTTGCCCCAAAACCAAGTGCTCTAAATCAAATATTCTAAAGATATCTTAACCCTCTGAAATGTTTTTAAATTTAACCTGGGATATATTTATTTATTTATTCATCATTATGAATTCAAAAATGCTGACAGTGCTTGCTTTTGGTCATTGTGCCATTATAAACCTTATAAAGCCCATTGTGTAATAACTACCTCTAATAATACATTGTAAAATTTTGTAGTATAACAATGTTAACAATACATAATAACAATGGTCTTTTTATATTTTGGATCTCTGTATAAGTTAAATAGAATTATGATAAGTTGTTGCTTTTTTGACCTCAAACCATTTTTATGGTTGCAAGTAGTCTGTTTCTCGTTGAACCTTGGATGTCACTTTATATAAACCTACAACTGAAACAGGACATTGTAAACAAGTACTTTGAGACATGATCATGAAACCATAAACCATTACAAACATCCTTGCCTCTTATTTAAGAAGGACAAGAAGGAACACAAGTCTGTTTAGAACGGGTAGGTTGACCCGCTGATGCACATCCACCGTGTTCCACAGAAATCGGCCGCACGCAGCTTGTGCCTTGGTGTGGCTACCAGGAAGAGCCAGATTCGTGTCGCACCATTTCCCTTCCCCACATTCATTTTAGACGTGTTTGTTTGTGACGCAGTGAGAATGAGGGCATGGAGCATTTCCACAATGGAGGAGAGACACGACAGCATGGCCTATTATAAGAAATGATGCCCTGTGATGGCCACTAGAAAGAGCTGTGCACGCCCAATTTAAAGACACGGTCATGGAAGCAGCAACTGCTGAAAACATCCGTTGCGGTGTTGGCAGTAGCCTCTCAACTCTGCTGGAGGTCAGCAAGCCAACTGTAGTAGGATAATGACAGTTGAATTGGTCCTTACTGAATGTGTATGGTTGGATGGTTGGAAAGTCACAACATAAGACAGCCATGTCAGTGGAATTTGGATGCATGGGGCATTGCAAAACATAAACATCTCAGTCTCCAATGGAGAAGAGGCAACTTCCCACAAGTCTGCTTCGAACTTGTTGATTGAGCGATTGGTGCACTTGCAAAGATGCATTCCATGTAGCAGAGCGCTCTGTCAGTGGCTGTGCAAATATGGCACCCCTACAAGGCTGCAGCCACCAACAGAAACCCTTAACACTTCCTTTATCAGTGCTTTCTGTACAAATGTGGCATCAACGTGTTTGTGATGGTGAGCGGATGCAGCAAGCCATCACTAGCCCCCCATCAGTGACACGCTGTGTGCGGTGTCACTGAGAGGGCTGTCTGTATGCCACCACGGCCTAGATATGAGAGAAAGGAGGGCGAGGCAGGATGAGAACAGACTGGAGGCGTGCGTCAGGACTTGAGTTCAGAGTGTTCGTTGGTCAGCGGAGTCAAGATTCAGTTTTATCTGAAATGAATTATGGCTTCCCATGCGCTCATTGTGATTCCAAAAAAGTTTCAAATCTTCCCTATAATTGTAAACAGGGATTGTAAAAGATGTCTGGTTCGACTGTAGAACAGATATATATATACACACACACACACACACACACACACACACACACACACACACACACACACACAGGTGTTTCACAGACTCTTAAAATGGAACCGGCTCAATGTAACAGAACAGAGATTGAGCAGTTGTGAAATCCAAGCCAGGGAGATAAATCAGCCAGACTTGGCCTCTTCTGCCTCTGCCCTAATATAAAGCCCAGCTTTGATCCTGTAACGGCAGTCTAATACAGCCTCCGTGATGGATAGCCCATTCTCGTGTTTAGCATTCTGCTGGGACGAATACGATTTGTCCACTGTGGAGCTCTTGTTAATGGTCCATAGAATATGTCTTATATTTACAGTGTGATTTACAGAATTTGTAAGTGCTTTGAACCTTAAACAGTCTTTAATGTAAATTAAGGATAGGAAGTAGTCTTCAGTTTGTTTGGTCACTCTCCCATCTCCAAAACCCTTGCTCACACACACACACACACACACACACACACACACACACACACACACACACACACACACACACACACACACACACACACACACACCACTGCCACCACTCCTACCACTCCTATCAACAACAATCTGACCACTGATTGATTTATGTCAAATCTAAGATTATTTTTAATTGCATGCTAAAAAAAAAAAACATAGCCTCATACACACATAGTTTAATAGGCAGAGAGACATGGACCCAGGAGCAGGGGAGCTCTTTAATGTTAACTGTATCTCCACTGTCTAATGCTGTAAATGCCTGTCAGGTCAGTGTGATTCTGTTGTATTTGGTGAAGTGTTGACAAATGACACTATAGTGATACTATTAAGACATGCATTAATGATTAGGGTGTGCATGTGCATGTGATTGAGACAGCGTGACATAAGAGAAGAAAGACTCCCTGTACATCTCCAAGACAATGAATATGTTTGGGCCAGAAGGTAATGTCTGCTTATTCTTCCATAACACCAGCACTAAACTGCTTTGACTTTGTGTGCAGCGTGCAGTGCAGTTGTTTGAGATTAAGCTCCAGAATGGATTGGCAGTTCTCATCTCTAATTCTTCAGATGTACTGATTCTCTGTCATCTGTACTGACACAGACAACAACAGACACTCTTCATGAATGATGTTAATGACAACCTAAAACCAGCAGAGGGAAAGAACAGCAGTACACACACACACACTCTCTCACTCACTAACTCACTCTCTCACTCACTAACTCTCTCTCTCTCACACACACACACACACACACACACACTCACTCTCTCTCTCTCACTCTCTCTCTCACACACTCACACTCACACACACACACACACACACACACACACACACACACACACACACACACACTCACTCTCTCTCTCTCTCACACTCACACTCACACACACACACACACACACACACACACACACACACACACACACTCGCCTGCATACCCTGACACACACATATGTACACACACAGCCCTCGTCCTATGGCTCACCCTAGTCTGGCGCAGGATCCCTCTCTAAAATAATCAGCTCTCTTTTATGTTGCTGCACTTTGCCTTAAGTATGGCGTTTGCTTTGCTCTGCGTCTTGTGGCAGATGTGTTTTTGCAGTACGTGTTGTGAAAATGTGGTTCCAATGTTGGCTCTCTTTGATGCTAATTTGTTCCATTCATTAAAGCGTTTTACCCCTTCTATTTTTTTTTCCCAAGTCACAATCTGTTTACAGAGCCAACGGGGGGACTCTTCTGTGAAGTGAAATCTCAAGGGGTTGAGGCACTAAGGACTTAGTGTGTGTGTGTGTGTGTGCCTGTGTGTGTGTGTTTGTATGTATGCACACACACACACACACACAGAGTGAGTGATGAATGGGGAAAGATGGGACAGTCTTTGTTGTTTGCATCCATGTCCTCGTTGATGAGTATTTATTACTCATTAAAGTGAAGAGAGACTTAAGCTGAGGTCATGTTTAAGTGGCGACACCTGCTAGCACAAACAGCTGAGTAATGAGCTGCCAGTGCCCCAAGTGTGTGTGTGTGTGTGTGTGTGTGTGTGTGTGTGTGTGTGTGTGTGTGTGTGTGTGTGTAGCTGTATGCTATGCTGTTTGCATGCATGTGTGTGGCTGTTTGAACATGTGCACAGTGTATGTCTTCTGTGTGTGTCTGTGTGTGTGTGTGTGTGTGTGTGTGGGGGGGGGGGGGGGGGGGGGGGGTGCAAGGGCTTACATATTCACTCTCTAAATAATACTGAGGTCCTGCCTTCCTCAATTGGATCTCAAACCAAACATCCGGCACTCTTTACACTTGCTGTAACGGTACAAACACCATGTTACTGAGCGTGTGGTTTTCGAGCGTGGTGCAGGAACCAAACATGGTTTAAAAGCAGCATTCCTGTGATGGGCTGAAGGTTTTGTCCTCTGTGCTGATATGTTCCTGATTTATGGATGGTAAGCAACAAGAGGGGAAGCCAGAGCTGAAGCTGTTCCCACACATAAATCTCACTCGGTAGGACACCCTGTGTATATCATGGTAACTATGTTGGACAACTGTTTACCTTCATCAGTCAATGAGAAGAGTGTGACCGGCTTCAACAGAAACCAGAAACATGGTGTCCCTTCACACACAAGAAAAGCAGAGAACTGCTGGTTTCTGAATTCTGTGTTGGTTACTAAGTCTCAGGCCACGGGAATGCAGAACTTACAGTAGGATTGGTACTGGGCACCACAAACTGATTTTGATGACATCATAGGAACTGGGGGATAGTGTACTTGCTTATGCAGACAGATATCTATATTCACATTTCAGCCTATGCTTCCTCAGCAGCACTCCCATATATTGGTTTGTTAACTTGATCTCTAGCAGAAACAATAATCTCTGCACGACATCTGAATTTTGGTAATTTCACCGTGTGTTTGTGTGTGTGTGTGTGTGTGCCTATGCGTGTGCCTGTGCCTGTGCCTGTGCCTGTGCCTGTGCCGGTGCCTGTGCCTGTGCGTGTGCGTGCGAGTGTGCTCGCTCTTCTGTGATGTTGGACTGCACCTAAAGAGTCTGCAGGAAGCAGCATGATTTGTGTGAGATGGGCAAGTAGCTGAATGGAGCGTGTGTATTTCCTCTCTTTGGCCTCACTTGTCCTGTCGTCTGCCTGTCCTGTCCGCTGGCTGGCGCAGGCCCTGCTCTGTGTCTATCTGCTGGATGCCATGCAATCCATGTTTACTTTCACATCAAAGAATGCACTGAACACGCAGCAAATGAAAGGCATCTGGAACAAATACAGAATTGAAGGGAGCGTCTTTAGCAAATTGTTGGTCTTACTTTTGATCTCTGGTGTTTTGAGAAAAAGAGATATTGCGTGAGAAGCACATGCAAGGCGACACGCAGAAACAGCTTTAATTAAGAAAAGCAAAATGAAGATGTCTCATGGAGGCAACAACAACTTGCCAGCCAGTTTAAACAAGCACATGGTGTGAGTGAAGGTTTGTCTCACTGACGTGTCGGTAGGTCTGTGGTAAGCCTTCCGTAAATCAACTAGCTTTGGTTCAACACCCCTGTTTAGAGATTCTTTTCCAATTGTTTACCTTCTGTCCCTAGGGGATGAGTGTACTTATATATGCCATTTATATTGGCTGTCATCGTTAAACAGGGTAATACCACCAATAACCATCATTCAACATGGAGCTGTCGTTGAAGTGTTGAAGTGACGTGGGCGTGCATGTTGTTAGGTAAATTGTGGCTTTTTTTTGTGGCAGTTTGTGGATCGTGGGCATGGATGTGTCTGGTAGGTGCTCAATGGGGTTACAGTGGTCAAACATTCTTTTGCTAAAATACTTCAAGACATAGCCACAAAACCACCAGAGAGACCGAGGCTTTACTGAGATCCACATTTCTGGATACTGATCTCAGAGAAGAAGTCCTAGATTGTTCTGGGAAATGTTTCATTTGAGACTTCTTCAGAACAATTCTTCTCTCCACCCCCTCCATCCCTTCATCTTTTAAGGGCTCAACATGTGCTTGGCACAGAAAATTAAAATACCTGGCAAATTAATATCAGTGAAAACTTTCCAGGTTTCCCCTCACTCTTGCTTTCTCTCTCTTTTGCCACAGACGCTGTGGCCTTCCTTGAGTTCCTGTGTGCCTGTGCGTTAGTGAGACCTACCTTGTGAGGCCATTTTTATTTTAATTCAGTAAAATTCCAGTCTCTAAATGCTAATTACTCCCAGACTAGAGCCCCACCACCACCTTCTCTTTTCTCCTCAGAGAGAGAGGGAGAGAGAGAGGGAGGGAACGAGAGAGAGAGAGAGAATCCGTCTTTTCTCTTCTAACGTGGAACAGATTTCACCCAGCTTTCCTCGTTAAACAGACCCGCTGATGAAAATCTGTTTATTTATCTGCAAGGCATAAAAAACAACACTCTGGCCTTGTGTCGTAAGATGTTATCGTTAATCATCCTCAAGCGTTGGAGTAATGCCATCACAAACTTCTGCCTATCTAAATTTATTTCCAGGCACACACACGTGTGTGTGTGTGTGTCTGTGTGTGTGTGTGTGTGTGTGTGTGTGTGTGTGTGTGTGTGTGTGTGTTCAGACTAAATTCAGCCGCACTGTTGTAGCTGTACAACAATATAGTGTTTTGATATGTCATGAAATTGAAACTGACTTTTAAAACTAACTCTAATTTTGTCTTTCTCTCTCTTTAGATCAAAATGGTGGCAATGGAAAAAGAAAGGATAGAAAAAAAGGTACAGCTACCAGAGGCTATAAACATATTTAGCTTTTGGCTTAAAAAAAAAAAATGAAACATTGTACAACATTTGTCCAGACAGTTTATTTGTGTTTGGAAAGGTGTATACATAGTACATCTAATCCAGATTATCAGCATTGTCAGTTTATTTTGTTCGTATAAGATGAGTAATTGTTTTTGCTGTTGTCTCAAAATAAAACACTTCATACATTTTTGTTGGGTTACCACCATGTAATCTTCTCCTTTGTCTTCCCTCAAAAGGCAAGAAAGGGCCCCCAGGTGCTCCTGGGCCACCAGGCCCTCCAGGGCCTCAAGGGCCCCCAGGCATACCTGGCATACCGGGGATCCCAGGCACCAACGCCATGGGGCCCTCAGGACCACCGGGCCCCCCAGGCCCAGCCGGCCCCCCTGGGCCACAGGGTCCGCCTGGGGCCCAAGGTCCGTCAGGTATGAAACTGCCTTCACAAAATCAGTATCCTCTTACGGAATTGGAGAATATTACTTTTTCCATCTCATGTACTTTGAACAGGGTAAATAAGTGACTGACATCATGTGCATTTATTTGATATTATTGTGCTTGGTGTGGTTTGTCTGCAGGAGGAAGTGACAGGGTTCGGCAGAGAGACTTTCAGGTATAATTAACTTGGTAACGTCTTACAATAAGCTGTGAGTGAACGTCAATGTGAGGTTGATGACATCCTCTTGGCTGTTCTCGTGCCTTCACACACTTTAATGTTCATTTTGTCACAGTTCCAACAGTGGCCACTAGGTGGTGTTCTCTTAAAGATTCTCTTTTGCTTTGTGCTCCACAGCCAGCTGTGGTCCATCTTCAGGGCCAGGAGACCACTATACAGGTGAAAGAAGGTAAGCTTTAACTTTTAGAAAATTCTCTAATTTGATTTTGTTTCTTGGTTAATGACACATGGGGCAACTCTTTGGGTGACACTGATGTGCAACGCTGGGGGAACTCCTTGTCTGAACATCTTACTGTATGAGTGACTTTACTTCTCTGCTTTAGTGTTTTTCCTCCACTCAGCTGGCTTCCGCTGACAGTGCTGCCCAACTATTTAAACAGTTCCCCAGTTTGCCGGATTTATTGTGTATTACTGTGTATTTCAATAGGAGTCAAGTTTCAAGTTAGTTTGAAGTCAATGACAGCCAGTGCTTTTAATCATGAGTGAGAACATGGAAGTGTCTGTTTGTCTCTGTGCGTCTGTCTGTCTGTCTGTCTGTCTGTCTGTCTTCTTTGTTTGTTTGTGTGCCTGTCCGTCTGTCTCTGTGTGTGTTTGTGTGTGTGTGTGTGTGTCTGTTTGTTTGTGCCCGTGTTTGTGTCTTAACTCTTATTACTGATGTTGAGTGACTGCCCTTCTCTCACACTGAGATCTTTCAGAAGGCGTACTCAGAAACTGGAAAATGATCTCCATCCACCACAAGGTGTTTAAGATGCACTCGCACTCGGGGGAGCTGGAGGTGCTGGTGGATGGCACCTACTTCATCTATAGTCAGGTAGAAGTGAGTACGGTCCTTGACCTAACTCCTACTCCCGCCTGCATGCCACTGCGCCATCTCTCCACTAGACTCCTCCTGGGCTTAGACTGGTCCGACGGGCTTGACATTCAAACGAGTGGAACTGGACACTGAAGTGAAAAACTATTCAGTTACTAATTGGTAGTGTGGATCCGCTCTCAAATGGCACGCAACACAAGTTTTTTTTTTTTTCACCCTAGGAATAAATCTGCCTCTCTACTCTATATCCGTAAACAAAGACAGTGGTTGTAGATTTGCCAATGAACAAACCTTTCATTTTCGCAATAAAACAAAGGAATAGGGTTATATTTGTTCAAATGAATTTAGTAGTGTTTTTCAATAGTTGATACAGAGTCTAATTTCTAGCAGAACTATCTCCAGTTGTACAGTGGGATTATGCACCTTCTTTTCCTGGGACATCAGTGCAGCATTCCAGCCCGACCTCAGCAGACGGCAAACATTTGGATTTGGTCATAGCGGGGTCTGAGCTGTTTGATGCATTCGATTCAGAATCTTATATTGCAGTCATTGACAAGTTTTGACCTTGAGGAAACCAAACAAGTCTCTTAAACAGGCACAGTATTTTGACAGACTATATGTTTTTGATCTAAACCCCCCCCCCCCCCCACCCCAGTCAGGCCCCCCCCCCCCCAAAAAAAAATCTGCCCACATCTGTGTCTCCAAACTACAAATGCATGTAGTATAGTATAGTAGTGTAGTGTAGTATAGTCTCTCCTATATTTGGGAGGAGACCTGGGGCTATACGGCTGACTAAGGTGCAGGTTGTCACTGCTGTAGCTTGACATTTGTGCCCATTTCAGTGTGATTCCTCTGTGTGACGCTGCCTATGGAGCGCTCAGAGCTTTAGTACTTGGCCAGTTGATTTGGTTGCAGTTCTAAGTCCAGGGGGAGTCTACACATTTACACTTCAGAAATGGCTGCTTTAATGTTTTTTAGTATTTCATTAAATAATTGTAGTATCAGCTAATGCATCATTATTGTTTAAGCACTTCAAAACTCTTTCTTCAATGATTCTTTATTGTCTGTTTGGTATGGCGTGTTTGTGTGTTTGTGTGTTTGTGTGTTTGTGTGTTTGTGTGGATGTGTGCCTGTGTGTCTGTGTGCCCTGCTAGGTATATTACCTGAACTTCACGGACATTGCAAGTTATGAGGTGATGGTGGACAAGACGCCGTTCCTGCGCTGCACTCGCAGCATCGAGACGGGCCAGCGCAAGTTCAACACGTGCTACACGGCCGGGGTGTGCCTGCTGCGCGCGCGCCAGAAGATCTCCATCCGTATGGTGTACGAGGACACCTCCATCAGCATGACCAACCACACCACCTTCCTGGGCAGCATCCGCCTGGGGGACGTTCCATCCGGTGGGCACGCTTAAGTTAACGGGGTGCCTGCCCCACCCTGCCACTGCACACACCTTACACCTTTCCGCCCACAACTGCGCCCCTTTCCAAGACTCACCTTCGTCACTGCCTGTAGGGGCCGAGTCTTGGAAAAACCAAAAGCCATCTCCGTATCAAGGAAGCTAAGAGCTCTCTCCCACCACTTCCTTTTGCCATTAAACCCCTTTCAGCTCCACCCTCAGGCTCTGGGCCAAGTCCTCCTTTCCCCTCACTCCGTCTACAGCTCACCTGGTCCACGCCCTGGAAGTGAAAAAGGGATTCCATACTCTTGGGGCACCATGACGAACACTTTGGGAATCCTTGACAGTAATCATAAAGTACTGGTGCCAACTGACGTAATCCAGATACATGCAATAGCACGCCAGATAGGCAATAGCATGTCATATAACAGTTACATAGACATAGAAAAAAATGGAAATTGTGCAAATCAGCAAATAGTCTATAAACTCAAGTCATACAGACTGACAAGCTATCTCAGAGGATGACCATTAACGCCAGCAAACCAGAGTGCTGGTCAACACACGAACTGATGAAGCCCCAATGAAGTTAGTATGTAACTATGCCCATGGCCCTGTAGTTCATGTTATGGCAATTTAGCTCAAAGCGCAACCATATAGCCACATACTCTGCCGTATAACCAACCACTAAGCCTTGTAACTGAACACAATGCTGTATATTCAAAGAAGTGGTCCTGTAACTCAACACAGTCATATAACCCAACATTGTAACTACTCTTATGAATATGCAAAAAAAAGTCACACATCAATCAGATAATCTACCAGTCAACTTCTCTCTCTTCTCCACACATACTGCCATATTATGGTAACCACACGGAGGCTGCCAAACCTCTAGAAGCCATAAAGGCTCCAGTTGTATATACTGACTGTGCCAGTTTGCAGCTGGATGTGAAATCACAGCAAAATCACCGTGGGTGGTTTTGACGGAGTGATTTGAGATGTGTTCGATTACAGAGTCATGTTCCTTTTGTTGGCGACGACAAACATGTGAACATAGTGGCTCTTCCGGTCCTTGGCCCTGTTCAGGATTCCACATGGATTTTTTTTTCCTTTTCTTTTTTGAGGAGCTGGTATCTGATGTGGAGGCCTTCCAGACGACTTTGGTGAAAGAAGAATCTATCAGGAATCATTGTAAGAAGTATATTTGCCCGGAGCTGTATTAATCTTTGCCTCGATTGAGCGAAGGTCAAGACATTCCATTGAAAGCATTGTATGGGAGCTTTGAATGTGATGATGTCACAAAGAATGATGAACATTGTTTCAATATGCCGCCAGTCTCCATGCCTACTTCTGAGGGCATTTTCATCTCTGCTAGTTTTCCGTTGAATCTTTTTACATAGTAATATTTTTTGTGTCCAAGTGATATTGTAGGTAAATATGATATATTTGTTATCCTGTTTTGCTGAAAATAATGTACATTTGTATACTGTATTGTGGGTGTAAATATGTACATAAATAGAATTCTGTTTGGTTGGTTTTGTAAATGGATCTGATTTTTATATTAAATTGTTTCTTCCTCACTCTTAAACACTCTGAAATCTTGTCTGATACAATTTCCTTTGTGTCACAGAGGGTGGGTGGCAGTCCAATAATAGATGGTGACATCTCCAATTGTTAGTGATTTTAAAAGAAGTGTGCTTGGTCATTTCTCAGTTCTCCTCACTGCTTCATAAGTGAACAGCGCCTCTAGGTGGACATCGATATAGCTATGCCTTTATAGCGTTAGTGACGCTGTGGAAAGGCTTCTCTGAGTGGTGTGAAATTTAAAACTTAGGAACTGTTTTTTAGAATTTTCCACTTAATAAATTCAGGCCACGGGAAACCGTGGATAACTGAATCCGTGGTTACCAAATGGGCGGATACGGTGGTTCCACTGTATACAGTACAACGAAGATACAGCTGGTACAAATTTATACCAGGCCAAATTTGTGTAATCCATGATTTTAGATTGACTTTAATTCAGTTCTCTTCCATTTTATTTATATAGCGCCAAGAACAATTGGAATTGTCTCAAGGTTCTTTACAGAGTCCAGACCCTGCACGCCATAGAGCAAGCGCTAAGGCTATGGTGGCAAGGAAAAACTACTTTCAACAGAAAGAAACTGTCTAGACTTTAGTCTAGGGATAGATCGTTTCTGATTTTAGCAATATTGCTTGCATGAAAAAAATATGTCTTTGAGATCTGTTTTATGTGTGTCGAATGATAGGTCGTGATCAATAGTTACACCAAGATCTTTGACACTTGTGTTGGATGTTAGTGAGGTGCC
Source organism: Clupea harengus (assembly GCF_900700415.2). NCBI lineage: Eukaryota > Metazoa > Chordata > Actinopteri > Clupeiformes > Clupeidae > Clupea > Clupea harengus. Next base: position 1,170,239 of record NC_045159.1, on the reverse strand, counting down.
ATCAAGTGTGATTGTGTCATTCTCAAGTGTTTAGGGCCTACAATCATAAACTCAGTTTTATCTGTGTTAAGGAGCAGGAAATTGTTTATCATCCATGCTTTGACATCTTTCAGGTAAGCTTCTCATTGTCATCAGCATGGCAATATAAGTTAAAGCCATGCTTCCTTATTACAGGTAACATGTACAAAAATGACTAATGAAGGTCTCTAAAGTTAGGAACAGTAGATCAAAAAAAATCAAAACTGCCTGCCTGCCAACAGTAATACAATACAATTTCAGAATCAGCAGCCAAGGAGGAAGATGATACTAAAACATTAAAAAGGTCCTTTTCCAAACAGTTAAGTTTCCTCAGTTTCTGACAGAAAAACAGTTTTCACACATCATCTACAAACAGAAAAATTCCCCATGAGCTGATACTGAGTATGCAGTCCCCTGTGTTTTTACACGTTTAAAATGTTGAAAGACACACCATTAGCAGTGTAACCTGTTTGATACTGTGGGATCAGTAGGAAAGGCCCTACAATGCAGTATCACCTTTGCTTACGCATCTCAAAGCCCAGAGCTTTGAAGACAGTATTTGGATGTCTGGCTTCCAAACATCCAATACACAGTGGTCTGTATGTATATTGCGAGTTGTTAGGGGGTGGGGGGGGTGCCCATTCTAACAGACTTAAACAGATAGGTCTTTGAACTCTGAGTAACCTATTTTGATTGTGCAGTTTAGCATTTTAGGTTTACCATAGTAACCTGATTTGTCATGCACTTTCAGAATTTTCAGAAGTTATATGATTGTGTCTGTGTGTGTGTTTGGGGGAGTGAGTGTGTGTGTGTGTGTGTGTGTGTGTGTGTGTGTGTGTGTGTGTGTGTGTGTGTGTGTGTGTGTGTGTGTGTGTGTGTGTGTGTGTTTTGGGGGAGTGAGTGTGAACTTGGGGGATGGGGGCCGTTTGGGTCCAACAGGAAGAACTGGCCTCTGCTTCCCTTCTCTCCTCAACTGCCGTCTTTCATATACATGAATCTCACCTCACCTTGCACTATCTCCTCACGGAGCCCGAACACAACAATGAAGCCCAGGAGTTTCCTCAGGCCACAGAGATTTTGCAATAAAAAGGAAGGCAAAAAGTTGAATGCTTGAGCTATAGGAGGGGGTAGAATTCACTTCCTTTGAAATTGGTTTCTGTTGCATGTAAACTGTTGGTGAAAACAAAGCAGGAATTTGGTCTCTCAGACAAGTCCAATTCACAAGAAAAAAAACCAAGGCCGGGTGTTCCACGTATCATTGAGTGCCATTTACAATATCTTTCACAAATGTCTTGCTGTTTTTAAAAAACTAGGGAGGATTCACTATGGATTTAGTTCAAATGAATGCTCGCTAGCTTGTGTGTGATGCAGCTCTGTCTTCTATCAAAGGCAATTTGCTTCCATGAGAGACAATAAAGTTACCCTTCAATCTTGCTTAGACACACACACACACACACACACACAAATATGCACTTCTTAAACCAAATACAGTAAAACCAAGCACAATCAACAAACCCTTGTACCAAGCCATTTCATATTAAATCTGTACAGTCACCATGAAAAAATATGAGGAAAAGTTGGTACGGTCTACTACAACACCATCCAAAACGGTTGTGTTCTTCACTGTGTTCAAATACCAGAATAGTTCAGAATGAACAGATGACAAATGCCATCTCAAAGGACTTCTCTATTCAGAGGTTTCTATGCCACCTGGGAAGCTGCTATTGAGAGTAAAAGAGGAATCTCTAGAGATAACCCCACTCTCCTTGAGCAGAGTATTCACCACAGACATAAAAGGGGTGCAGCAGAAGTTAAGTAAACATGCATTCTCTCTCTCTCTCATATGTGTGAATGAGTGTGATTAAGTGTAGTAATCCCCTCTCTATGATATATCCCCTGGAAACCTTTCAACAGTTAATCCTACTGTCAGACCACATATAGATAATGAATTTAAGATCCTCTAACTAGCCTTCTTGCCCTCCCCCTCCCGCTGTCAATCGCACATAAAGATTCCATATTTGATCATCTTGTAGTATAGAGTGAAACCGTGATAACTTCCAAGACTCATAGGCAATGCCTGAATATTACCATGACTTTGATTAATTCGCGGATTCGATTGTGTTTCGCATGTAAAGGAGATGGGCGATGAAAGGATTAACAGGGTAAATCCATTTGAATCTAACAAGTTGTTAAAGGAATTTTTTTGTGGCCATAGACAACACCAAAACGGTGCGCAAATCAATCATTAGCTTAGCCGACCTCATTGTTTTGTTTGGGGATTTTAGTTAAACCGCTGGGATATTCACACGTAAAAGACGGGATATTCGAGAGATAACCAACTAGACATCTTATTTAAACCTCACACATTGCATACTGCATGTCTCTAATATGTCGTCGTGAAGACCTATTTCAGAGTGACATATAAACTGTTTTCATACATACTTATTTAACTTACTATAACAGTACATTTAAATTATCTAAAAAGTAGGGCTCGTCCGGGATTTGAACCCGGGACCTCTCGCACCCTAAGCGAGAATCATACCCCTAGACCAACGAGCCATGCACTGCACAGAAAATAACAGCATTAGGATACAGTCTAAATTGAATGTGTTAGCTGCTAATGTTCTATACACTTTTCATTATATGAAACATCTAGAGTGCATTACGTTTTTGATTTCCTTTATAAAAACAAATGTGTTTCTTGGACATGCCACCTAAATAAGCCATGTAAGCTCATTTTTAAGGCTTGACAGAAAGACTTGGCTTGGGACATGTTCCGGTGCATTCTAAGCACCAGATTTCTCCGTAGGCATATTGTTAGAGTATAATATGCCCTATGCATTTCCATTTTAAGCTTCAAAATGTGTACTATATTATAAGATAAAACTAAATGCTGGAAATTTGCCCAACTGGATCTAGAGGTCTAGTTGCTGGAGCTTTTCTGGAAATATGTTTTTGGCAGTAGCTTTTCATTGAGGTCTTTGCAAATGTCAAAGGCCCACTCTATTTTAAACAAATGGTGGCCTAATCTTTAAAATCTCAAAATAGATCAGGGTCTACATGGCTATTAAATTATACGTAAAACAATATCATAGCGCAGTCCTAGGCTCGGCTATTGGGCGTACGCTCTATAGCCTATAACCTTGTTCTCTATAGGCCTAGGCTATACCTTTGTATCAGCTCGTGGCCTAAGGCAGAAGTATAATGCACTTTTCTTACAGGAATGTGAGCTATGATGAATCTATTTCCATAGTGGTGGCAGCGGTGGAGTATAGCCTCCTATCCTACTGCTTGCGCCTGTGAAGATGCGTCACTTGGGGATACGCCGTGTCCATATGAAAAGAATGACGATGGCAGGATTAGGCTATAACTAGAGAACTAACTAAATCCCTTGTGATGTAAATTTCGATGGGGTAGATCCCGTCTCAAAAGAAATCTTCAAAACACTAATGCCCAAGGCCTGCTAATTGCTTCACACAGAGAGCAATTTACCGACCAGCTCGTCTAACACGGAATGTCTCAGTGTCTGAAGCGATTACAAGAACTTTTGAAATATGCAAACTAATCAAGACAGATTATACGAAATGCGAAACAAGTTAAACAAACCCTTCCAAGTAATTCAAGCCAAATTCTTTGCTTTAAAATAACAGAAAAGTAGATTTAAGTTCAAAATGTAGCCTGGTCTACATAGCCTAGAAGCCCCTGTCTACAGAAAGCACTCCTGTATTGATCTATGGATAGAATGGATACAAAGGCTGACAAACAAGGCTACAGTTTTCTTTTAAGGCTGACAAAAGTGATTGACTCTTCGTGTGAAATCATTAACCAAAAAAAATGGTTAGGCTACAATGTTGGTCGATTTAGTTTGTAAAGTTGTAACCAGGCATACTGATATTATGGAAGAATAACCAACACACATGCAATAAAGAATATGTAGTCTACAAAATGTTAGGCTATTTATCATAGATATAGGTGTGTAGTTGTATCCTACGCTAGCCTGGTCATACAGGTCAGAAAGGGCCTACCTGAAGTTTATTCGCCAAATTAGTTGGGCGTGGTTTCACGGAGGCTGGAAAGATAAAAAAGACACGCTGTTTAAACAAAGCACTGTGTTGTCCGCTTTGGGAGCTCCTGTTTTTGACACTAACATCAATGACAAAACAGCCACTATTTCGGTCAACACTTTTATTCCGATAGCCTGGCTCACTGCTGAATCTGCCAGGACATTTGATTGCAACAATCGAGTTTTTGAGCGGGGACAAGATGCACTATAACAGGAACTTCTCTCTATTCATACTGGTGGTCATTCTGGAAGTGCATTCTAGTGCGGGTATCTACTGGCTGTAAGTGTCACATTTTCATACTGGCTTTTGAATACACCCAAAACTGTGTTATGCAGCTAATGTGTTTCTGTTTATGACAGTTTTACCGGACTAACGGTAACCATGTATCATGATCCCTTTAAAGAAATGTAAAGATGGTCAGCAAACAATTTCCGTTGTTGTTGTGGTGTTATTTTTCAGAGGTCTCACGGTGAATGGTAGTTCAGTGGGTTGGAATCAGACGCATCATTGTAAGCTCCTTGACGGGTTAGCCCCGGACCAGCTGCAGCTCTGCCGACGGAACCTGGAGCTCATGCACAGCATCGTGCACGCTGCCAAACTGACTAAGAACGCCTGCCAGACAACCCTCAAAGACATGCGGTGGAACTGCTCGTCAATTGAGAGTGCACCTCATTTCAAGCCAGACTTGGCAAAAGGTAGGAACCTTTAAATATTTGCGGGGAAAAAAACACCTGTAGGTAGTAAATTGAATCCACCCATTTATCTTTGGCAGAAATTAGACATACCTTTCCCAGAAGGAATATGTGCACTTACAATCACAATGGGTTTTTACAGGTACCAGAGAGTCGGCGTTTGTGTTTGCCCTTGCCGCCGCTGTAGTGAGTCACTCCATTGCAAAGGCTTGCGCTTCAGGAGAGCTCCCGAGTTGCACGTGTGCTCCTGCCCCAGCGGAGCAAGCGCCTCCCGACTTCCGATGGGGAGGCTGCGGAGACAACATTGGTTATGGGCTGCAGATGGGCTCCGCGTTCTCCGACGCGCCTATGAAAAGTCGTAGGTCAGGTCCGCAAGCATTCCGACTGATGCATCTACACAACAACGTGGTGGGCAGACAGGTACATATCACTTTACTGTTTACGTTATTACACGGCTTGATTTCTCTATGCGTTTTGTTATGTTGATGAATCGACTGATCTAATTATACAGATTTGCTATAAATAGATCGATTTGACTGTTTGCAGGTATTGGTAGATGCTGTGGAAACAAAGTGCAAGTGTCATGGCGTGTCTGGGTCATGCTCTGTTAAAACCTGCTGGAAGGGGTTGCATGACATCGGACGCATTGGAGAAGATCTAAAGACCAAGTACCTTTCAGCTACAAAAGTCATCCATCGCCTTGTTGGCACACGCAAGCAACTAGTTCCCAAAGAGTTGCATGTGCGACCAGTCCGAGAGGGTGAACTTGTCTACCTTGTCAGCTCACCTGACTATTGTTTGGACAATGCAAAACATGGATCCTATGGCACACAAGACAGGTAATCAAACCCTTCAGTATCTTTATTTGAAAGCTGAACTGTTGACCTCTCCAACTGGCTAAACCACCCACCGACCCAATCAATAAGCCTAAGTCATTTACTATCTCAACCAAGTGGTATCTTTAGGGAACCCCATTTACTAATACACTGTTTAATGTTTCTTCAGGGAGTGTAATAAGACCTCGAGTGGCAGTGACAGTTGTGGCCTGATGTGCTGTGGTAGAGGCTACAATGCATACACCGAGCGAGTGGTAGAGCGCTGCCACTGCAAGTACCACTGGTGCTGCTATGTCTCCTGCAAACACTGTGAGCGCACAGTGGAAAGGTATGTCTGCAAGTGAACACGGGAGTCGGGTGAAGAAAAACGAGAAGCGACAGATGGACAAAGGAAGAGGTTACCAACTGGACCTGGACTACAAAGCACTGGGTGTACCCGCATTGGGGGCTCTTTTCTTCAAGGGAAAGGCATGCTTTTGTGGCTGCTTGTGACCATAGCGACTCCTGGCAGAAACCATAGTGATGGTTTATAGGCAACAGCGCTATGCTCAGAAGACCCAAATTCTGTTTACATTTGGGTGATGGATGGAGGTCCCACAGGTCCCCGTTGAATGGACAAGACTGTTTGGAGAGGGGGGGGGGGGGGACAATTGGGATGAATAACAAATAAAAGACTTTTCAGAAGTGGCACAGATGGACAAGGCCTGAGTGACCGCTCTGAACAGACTGATCCTTACTCATTAACTCCTCTGCTGAGTAGAGTAACGAGGAGATGCCAGAAGCCACTTTGCGGCGAATATGAATGGAATGGTGCAAGGAGAGAAAACGATTCATGGTTAACTTGCTTACTGTTTAACCTAAATCAAAATGCTCTCTATAGACTGTGAATGTTTGAGATGTTGTATGCTTGTATTTATTGCCTTTCTTGTATTTCTTGTAAGGATTTATCAGTATGAACAATCATAACTCGACACTAATGTTGACCTCTGAGTTTCTTCACTGATGGTCAGACAGTAGGGTGTCCTTGACACACTATATGACTGAAAACCAAATGCACTTACAAACACAGAGGTCATTTAAGGTGAAGGTTTTAAAACTGTAAACATAGGTTTTATGCACAATTCTAAAGCAGTGCATTCACATGTTACTTTAGGATCTGATTGATCTAAGTAAGTTTTGTTAACTGTTGTTACAGGAAAATATATACTTTTGTGGATGATGTGAAAAGCCTGTAACTTTTTTGTCAGTGTCAGTGAAATGTAGAAGGGAAAAAAATGCACACTGTCGTAATTTTTAAATAATAAATGTGAATACTGATTTAACATGGTGTGAACTTTTAGGTTATTAAATATAGATATTTAGCAGTGAGTGCTTTATCAACCTGAGTAAGTGGTAGATACAAGAGGTGTTACATTTTCACAATTGGACTTTGGGTGAGTTTGCAGATGTCTTGCATCAATAGGTGCATAAACTGTTAGTTTAATAATTTATGCCCAGAATGGATGTGTTCCCTGCATCCCTTTGGGTATGCTACATTATAACTATTATAGTAATGTAAACATAACCAGGCCATTACTATTTTGTAAATAGAGAGACTGAACTGATGTCCTATATTTAATTCAGTGTATAGGGTTTGCTGCTTCCATGACATTAAGCCAGTGGTTCTCAAACTTTTCATTGCAGGCCCCTCTTTGACAATGAGAAAATAATTGCCCAACCCCCCAAACCACAGTGATAAGATTGTAGATGCTCATATAGCCTGTTTTACCAGTTTTGTATTACCTGTTTTTAATTTGAAACAACAATATCCATTAGCTGTTGCATAGCTTTTCGTAAACACTTTCGCCTTACAGTTAAACATTTTCAATTTCAATCAATCAATAAGTTGAATCTACATACTTAATCAGTTAAAATGTTTTTTTACAGTTCTAAATGTTATTAGAGCTCTTGTTTAAAAAAAAATGATTGGATCAAATACGTTTTTTTATACATTTAATACGTATCTTTCCATTCTTTGGATAGGTTCATGTTAGGTGCATGTCCGTGGTATTAAAAATTAGGCTAGCTATCCTTTCTAACATATAGGCAGGCGGTAGCAACTGACCATTACCAAGTACATTATTATACAGTACCTTATTATAGTACAATGTGTGTAAGTACAAAGTAGGCCTAGGCCATAAGCTTATCATCAAATAGGTTAGTTGCAGGCACCTATGCTGTAAAAGCACTGCCATAGTTAATTTAACCAGTAGTTTTAACCGGTTGTTTAGGGTTCTTGGTCATTTTTATCGACTTCAATCCCAACTTCCCCTTGCTATAACTCTGCACCCTGTCTGGGAATCACTGCATTAAACATTTATTTGTACAAGGTGATGGACATCAGTGAGGTACATGTTTTAGTAGTACAAGTAGTACACTGAACAGAGCACCATGCTGAGTGTGCAGCCTGGCCCGGTGGCTCTGTGCCTGAACACAGAGTCTGGTAAAGCGGTGTGCTGTTGACTCTGCAGCTGACGCAAATATGATAGGAATGCTGTGCCCTCTTCATCCCAGGGTCAGGCTTGTGTTTACAGGGCTTCTGTTTTTAAACAGACATAGAATAAACCTGTATTTCATGTACCCATTCATTAAACAGGCCAAGCAGCAGGAGTTGATTAGGTAAAATGTTGATAAGACCTAACATAAGAGTTAAATTACTTATAGAGTATGTTCAGCATAGACACTGTTACAGAACACTGGGGGATCAAGCAATATGCAAGTCACAGACAAAGTTTGAATGAGATAGGAATATTTGGTGATGATTTACTAACAGACAGACAGGCATTGTGGCTGTGGTGAGTGTCTGTAATGATTGATGGCAGGTAAGGTCAGTGTAGCACTTAAGTTCAGATGCAGGCATAGACATTTACAGCAAGGACTAAGCCCTCCTCTCATTCCTGAGGTCTTCACAACCTGGGGGGTAAACAATGAAAAGGACAGGTGGAGAAATTCTTAGATAGAGTTTCCAAATTCCTCTAGCAAGCTTTTTTTGTCTGAACTTATTTGAAGGTAATTGTGAGGAACAGGACAAACTCTACAAAAAGGCACTGGAAGAGAGTGGCCGCCCAAAGTGGGTGTAATCAAGAGGATCAGTAATTCAAGCACGAGTACTTAAGTGAGAACAAACCACTTGAAATCACCTTTCAAAGCAGGACACAACAGGGGATTCTTCCCAAGGTCACTCTTCTCTTAGCACCAGCCATCTGTCTTAGAAGTGACAAGGGTTGTGGTGGCCCGCTCTCCCTCAGGCATCTTAGGAATCTAACATAGCCCTGTGCCTGTTGTTTTGGGTGATTGAGGATTTGCTTTTAGTCATGTGTATGGCTAAAAGAGCCACACGCCTTGCTCACTTTACAAATATGAAAAGAAACAAAACATTTTCTTGTACTGTTCGTGTGGCCTACTCAAAGCAGGAATGCTTTTAATCTTTCTTGTGGTCATGATTATGGAATCAGTTCTCTCTAACGTGCATTACGTCTCATGAAGGGCACAAAGTCAAAGTCACTATACTCTCAACATGATGAATTATTTTATAACCTTTGCACAGTTTAAAACAACTCTCTTGTATATCCAACACATTCATCAAACTCAAAATGGAACCATAACCCAACACACATTATGTGAATGCTCATTTAGATAAAGTATGCAAAAGAAGTGAGTACATCCCTGTACAATATCATTTAAATGTCAAATGATTCAAAATTGTATCACCTTACAGGAATTGCATTACTTCTAAGTTGAACAGTAGGGTATTTGCTCTGAGGTAAAATGAAAAACTAACAGTTTAGAGTCACTCTACTGCTCCTCAAAAAACTGAACATTCCATAACACAACATTGAAAAAGATAAATAAATTCTATACGCAACAAAAAAAGGTGTCATGAGCATTCAGCCTTAGTGGTGCGATGAAATATTTGCCAAGAAAAATTCTCTTTTTCCCAAAGAAGAGGACAGCCATGACATTGATGTATGTAACATATTGTAGTGATTTGGCAGGAAGCCTTTCATTTTGAAAGCCACAAGCAGGGAAAAAACATCCATCAAAGGGAAGACATGAGACATACCCAACCTAACTGCTACAGCACAAACAACACAACAACACAACAACACAACACCCGATACATGCTGGGAGGCTGTTTCTTGCCTGGAGGTTCTGTTAGTCCCCCCCCCCCCCGCCACTCTAAGACATTTCTCTCCGCATTCAGGCAAACTAGACTCTGTGTAAACGGCACATCAGTGGTTAGCTGCCCCCAGAAACACACAACAAGGTCCCTGATGCATCGGGAAGACGATCAGGATACGGTCGCCCCCAGCACCACCACAAGCCTTGGTCAACGGTGGAACAGTGGAGGGCAGGAAAACAGCTTCTCCAAAAATGGAAAAGTGCCTGAGGTGTTGGGAAGACACTGGAAATAGAGGGTCCTGATCTCAGGGGTCGGAGAGAGGATCCACCAGCTGGTGGCGGCGGTAATGTGGCGGTTCCTCTGGCTGGCGAAAGCACTGTGGCGGCCCCTCCGGCTGGGTATGGGTCCCTCTGGCTGGCAGCAGCGATGCGGAGGACCCTCTGCTGGTGATTATGACAAGGTGGACAGCGTGGAGTGCCACAGCTTCAGCACACATGGCTCTAGGCACTTCCACTGTGGCCTCCTACCTGGCCAACAGGTCCAGTGTGATGATACAGGGGTCCTGTATTTTAGCCAACCAGAACGGATAGTCAACGATGTTGCCAGCAACGGTTACCTGCAGTGATCTTCTCCCTTGCATCTTGGCGCACTCACCAGTGACCTTGGTAATGCAGAACGTGGTGGATCTCGTACTCATGCTAGGGGAGTGCAGAACATGCTCCACCGGCTGGAGATCAGCAAGAATCTACAGGGCCTTGCCTTTCAGGGCGAGGGCAACCTGGACCCTCATCTTCTCCTCCGACCACGTGCTGAATTGGGCTGCCAGCTGTACCTGAATGAGGTACGTCTCGGGTGTTGAAGAAGTCGATGTCTGGATCCACTGGCGGCTCCTGGTGGGCGAGGCACACCGCTGAAGTCGCGGCTCCCGGAAGAGAGGTGGCACTCGCGACCTGGTGCTCTGTTGACTGCCGGTAGGGACAGAGTCATCGAGGCTCTTGGAATATAGGCCTTTGGCTGTGCCCCCTCTCTCTGTAGCTCCTCAATTCTCCTGCCAGAACTTCTGACACCAGTGTAGCATCTTTGGGATCTTTGGGATTTCAGCAGCGTAGCTTTTTATTTGTCCAGAAGCCTTTTATTTTGAAAGCCAAAAGCATGGAAAACACATGGCAGGGCATACTTTACAGTCACAATGACATGGATGGTGGACAGATAATGTAAAACGAACTCAACACAGGCATTAAGCAGCATCACACAGACAAAATGATAAACAATCCCACACACTTCTGCTGGACACAAAAGGGATACACAAGGGATACATAACCTGAGTGGCTGAGTAAGTGGTAAAGCGAAACTTCTAGCAAACCAAAGCCATAGGGCTCTTCTATTAGTAGGTTTACCACTTACTCCGAGTTAATTTATCGAGGTTAGTCGCTAAACTCAGACTTTGCTAAACCTTCTTGGAATACCCATTTGACTGCTACAGCAACACAACACAACACATCAACATAACACCTAATGAATGCGACATAAATACCACTACAATATCAATTCATGTTAAATGTTAAATAAAATACTATAGCCTATACTTAGGATGTCTGCTTCACAATTCACTCCCAATGGGCCAAACACAGCAGCAAAAACGGAATTTAGGCATGGCTTATTTATTTATTTATTGTTTGCTGTTTTGCTGTACACATCATGACCAACATTTTGAGTCTCTGTTTCATTTACATTTACATTTACATTTAGTCATTTAGCAGACGCTTTTGTCCAAAGCGACGTACAAGGGAGAGAATATTCAAGCTACGAGCAATAGAACCTGGTGTAACAATAAATAAATACTACTTTACATTAGAAATATAACAAAATGAAATAAAAAGAAAGAAAGAGTGCAGAAGTGTAACTGCTGTAATTGCAAGTTACGCACTAGTCGAAGTGCCAGTTAGGACGGGAAGTGCTCTCTGAAGAGTTGGGTTTCAGTTTCTACTGCACACCCTCTCAGAGAGGTTGAGTAAAACTATCATTTTTAACTACCATACTATGAGCCTTTTGCCTTCCACTACCCTTTGCACGCGGTAGGATGTTTACATGATGACTTTTTGCGAACCAGTTCTAATTAAAAATGACCCGTTTACAAAAAACTCTTTCTGGAAGAGGGTACCCATCTAGTTGTGCGACACTGACACCTATAGGCGATGACTTAAAGTGTTGATACTGGAAAGTACGGAAACCGAACTGTATGCGTATTTGTTGTTTTTCACTTTCGAGAAAATGGCGTCAGCAGAAGATGTCAACCACACACAAAACTCAGAGTCAGAGACTCCTAAACTTACCGATTTACTAGATCGTGGATGGAAATTCTATGAGGAAGTAGATACCACAAACGAACCTACACAGTCTAATCCAATTCAAGTTAAAGTTAAGCGCGGAATTATGCAACTGGAAGAGGCAACGCGGATGGTCGCCCAGCTCGATTTATTCAGGTGAGCCTGCCAAGACGGCTAAGGCCAGCTAGCTAATGTTGACGTTTGCTCATCAATTAAATTCCACTTACCAGTCTTACATAACGTTAGGATTATCGTTGAATTGTGTAGCTGACACAATAACACAAAACATATTTTGTCTCCTAAAGCTCAGACTTCACAATATAAGGAGTTTGATAGTAACTAAAACTTGGGTAAGAGTATAGCTAACTTTAGCTCAATAGCTAGTGACCATAGTCAATCAACATTAGCCAGTCAGTTGCTAAGTGGTAACGCAAATAACATGTTATTCATATAAACTGAAATTCTTCTTCTTGAAGTTGTGGTGTTCAGTGATGAAGTCTGTCATTCCAATGGAATCAGACGTTAGCAACCTATCTTAGTTAGCAAATTGTAGACTAACATAGCTATCTAGTATACATATTTATTGCTATGTAACATGTCCATCTCGCCGTGCCTTTTGTCCCTGCTTATTTGAAACACGCAAGCCAGCGTCATAAATACAATTGAGAATTTAGTCATTAGGTACCTAACTGAACAAACCCCATGTTTGCCTTCCAGTCGGAATGAGGAACTGGAGGAGATTGCCACCACAGACTTGAAGTATCTGATGCTTCCTGCTCTACTCGGCGCTTTGACCATGAAACAGGTTAATCTGGCCAAGCGTTTGGAACAAGTTCAAATGGCCCGTGTCTATTTTCTGGATTTCTTGAAGAGGTGCAAGGAATACAACATTAGCAGTTTTAAGATGCCTGAATCCAGCGAGGCTGCAGATGGAACACCTGAAGAAGATGGAAGACTGCCTGCAGCCCCCCTCCAACAAGCAGACCTCTTCACAATGGCTACACAAAGACAGGCTAAAATCGAGAGGTGAGTGTGATATCTGTAAAATATTTCGAGCTGTTTGAGGTTATGTGTTAAAGCAGCTCACACATAATGTTTTTACTTTCTTGTTCTCTACATATCTAGGTATAAACAGAAAAAAGACTCAGAGGCAAAACTGTCAGAGATCAAAGCTTCAGTAGAGAGTGGACAGGCAGATGATGAGATTGTGAGGGATTTCTACCTCCTTAATATTCGTAAATGGATTGTAATCTCTCTGGAGGAAATCGAGAGTATTGATCAAGAAATGGAGATTCTCAAGAGAATGGACGTTCTCAGACAGGTGTGTCTAGATGTACTTTACTCTCCACCTAACAGTTTTACATGAAACATGTGATTTGGTGATCACCTTTTGTTTTCTGAATCATTTCAGAGTTCAGCACAACCATCTCAGCCAAAAAGGCCTCCCATGAAGCCATTCATCCTTACAAAAGATGCTGTGCAGGCAAAGTATGTCCACAAATGACCTCGCCCTATAACACTCATGCCCCCTGGTGTGATATCTTACTTTGTACAGGGTTTTTCTTTAATTATAATTATTTTTACAGTGTTTAACAGTGTTTGTTTTTTTGTTTAATGTGTCGAGTTCCAATTAATCAAAACTTTATACTCATTATTGTTGACCTACTGTTGGCTATCAAAATGTGTGGATGAGTTTTCTATGCAATGTCACAGAAATATCTGATTAGTTCTTTTTAGCATAAGGTGTCCTGTAACTAACACGGTAAAGTAAGTGTTTGAAGTTAATGTAGACTTTAAATCTTATTCATAGGGTGTTTGGGGCTGGTTACCCCAGCTTGGCGACCATGACGGTGGATGAATGGTATGACCAGCACAGGAGGAAAGGCTGCCAGCCAGACCAGGGCATCCCACGTGGCCCCGGCAGCTCCGGTAGGCATTGGTCACTCTCACCCATCAATCTGAAACACAGCTGCATGAAGCAGTGGCTTTGATTCCCAAGGGAATGTATGCGCATTGGAGTGTATACTACATACAGTGGGGAAAATAAGCATTTGAACCCCTGCCGATTTCGCAAGTTTGACCACTTGCAAAGAAATGTGTCATCTATAATTGCAATAGTAGGTGTATTTTAACAGTGAGAAACAGAATATCAACAAAAAATCCAGAAAACTGCATTTTATAACATTTATGACTTAATTTGCATTTGATGCAGAAAATAAGTATTTGAACCCCTAGCAAAACATGACTTAGTACTTGGTGGAATAACCCTTGTTGGCAAGCACAGACGTCAGACTTTTCTTGTAGTTGGTCATCAGGTTTACACACATCTCAAGAGGGATTTTGGTCCACTCCTCTTTGCAGATCCTCTCCAAATCCTTAAGATTGCGTTTTCAATGGGAGGGAATGAGGGAATGAGGTTCAAGCCCAATATTCCACGTTACATGGCCCCATCCATAGTCCCCTCGATGCAGTGGAGTCGTCCTGTACCCTTGGCAGAGAAACAGCCCCAAAGCATAATGTTTCCACCTCCATGCTTGACGGTGGGGATGGTGTCATATTCAGCATTCTTCCCCCTCCAAACGCGGCAAGTCGAGTTGATGCCAAAGAGCTTGATTTTGGTCTCATCTGACCACATCCTGTCTCCCAATCCTCCTTAGAATCATTTAAGTGTTCATTGGCAAACTTCAGACGGCCCTGTGCATGTGCTTCCTTGAGCAGGGGGACCTTGCGAGTGCTGCAGTACTTCAAACCATTACGGCGTAGTGTGTTGCCAATGGTTTTCTTGGTGACTGTGGTCCCAACTGCCTTGAGATCATTCACAAGCTCCCCCTGTGTAGTTCTGGAGTTATTCTGTACCTTTCGGATGATCACCGATACCGCACGAGGGGATATCTTGCATGGCGCCCCAGACCTAGAGCGATTGACAGTTGTTTGGTGTTGCTTCCATTAACGAATAATCGCACCAATAGTTGTCTGCTTCTCACCAAGCTGCTTGCCGATGGTTTTGTAACCCATTCCAGCCTTGTGCAGGTCTACAATCTTATCTCTGACGTCCTTGGTCAACTCATTGGTCTTGCCCATGGTGGTGAGGTTGAAGGTGTAAAGTATGATTCTTTGGACATGTTTCTTTTATACACGTCACCAGTTGAGATCAGGTGTACCTTGTTAGGCCTAATGAGGACTCATCTGTGTGCTTCTTGGGCACATAACTGGTCATTGGGAGCCAGAATTCTTGCTGCTTGCTTGGGGGTTCAAATACTTATTTTCTGCATCAAATACAAATAAAGTCATAAATGTTATAAAATGCAGTTTTCTGGATTTGTTTGTTAATATTCTATTTTTCACTGTTAAAATACACCTACCATTTCACACATCACACATTTTTTTGCAAGTGGCCAAACTTGCGAAATCGGCAGGGGTTCAAATACTTATTTTCCCCACTGTATATAGTATAATATATATATATATATATATATGTAGTTTATGGAAAGAAGGTTCTGCTTTATGATTTAATGTAAATGTGAAAACTGCCCTAAAGTTCCTCTCCTCTCTGTTTTGTCCTTTTTGCCAGCCGACTACGATGCAGCGGAGCGAGAGAAAGAGGAGAAAGAGAAAAGGGAAGAGAATGACGATGAAGAGGCGCTGCAGAAAGCAAGGGACTGGGACAACTGGAAGGACACGCATCGGAGAGGCTACGGCAATCGCCACAACATGGGCTGACCGCTCCTCAGCGGCGTCGAGCCCCACGCACACATCGTCAGTCACGCCACGCGCCCATAAACCTACCATGCCAAGCACACAAATATCTCTCTGATTTGTTTTTATTCGGAAAAAAAAAACGGAAACCCTGGGCTGCCGGTGTGTTTGAGACACACTATGTTTCCTGCCACCTTGAGTTCTGCTCAGTAAGACAGCCATTTAGAGGGGAACTGTATGTATGACCACACTCCTGAGGGAACCACGCCCGTTTGTAATGTTATGAAACCGATCCCACACCAAGCCTTCTCAGTTAAGATCAGATGGAAAATTAAGCCAATACCCATAGTTGGGGATATTCAAGACAAATGATTTCCTATCCAACATGTTATATTTGACCTATTTCAGATGATTGCTCGCAAGCACTTGGACACTTACTGATTTATTAGACACATTTGTCATTGTTATGTCGGGTTTCTTACTCTAGTTTAATATATGTTTGGTTTTCAATCTTAGTGTGTAGCGGTGGAACCCCAGTTTGACTTTTGCAGATATATTGAAAACCGTTTTTGAAGAATTTCAGGAGGCCCCTTGAGTCCTTCAGAAGCATGAACATCGGTGGTGCAGACTGCTTGTAGGTTGTGCACTGGTAATGGATGGTTGTTGGTGTACAGTTGTATTGGATAAAACCGTTCCTTTCCACTGTATATTTTGCAGTTGCTATATAGTTTCAGACCTTCCAACCCATTGATGTTTTGGGTTTTGGCAGCAATCCAAAGAAGTGCAAATAGGGTTTTGGTTATGCCGTACATGGTGTCACACCCAGAGACTAAGCCTACTTATCTTTTAAGACCATACTGACTGAGCAAGATTGAAGTGTCAGTGATTGTGGACAAGTAATGCCAAATCATCTTCTTGGCAGTGGGTTTAAAAGCGTGTGTTTTATAATAAGGAAAAAAAAAGTCTCAAACAGTATTTGTTTTTACTTCACAAGGACTCGTGGAGTTTTATACATTAGCTTGGGTGTTATGCTGTGAAGCTGGCAGATGTACAGATTTGATTCATATTTATTTGAATCTGCTTGTAGCTGGGATTGTGTGTTGTGCCATGTTCAGTGACTGGACTGTCACCCTGTAAAATTAAAGGAAGCCTCATATTCTACTTTTTTCCCCCCTGGTCTTTGGTTTGTCAAAAGACCCCATGGATAGAACAGAACAGTTATTCAGTATTGATGATCTTGTTGATGAGAAATTGGCTAAAACGTAGGAAAGATATGTAAAGAATCTCAAGATGACTCGTGTTGTCAGCATTCTGTACGGAAGGAAAGACATTTCTCTAACATTTTCCTCTGAGAATTTATGATGGCTTACAATCACTTGCCAGACTCCTGTCAGAATTAGCCTTGAGAGGTGTTTAAAGTAGTTTGAAAAAATAAATCAATTATGTACAAATAGGGAGATCTGAGGGACTTCACACACTCCCTCGTGTCATCTTAAGTCTGCTGCAAGTCCTCAATACCTCCCATCCATCATTGGTCTCTGAAACTGGGGGTTGGGGGGGTTGTAGTCTGGCTGGGGAAAGGGCCGAGCTGGTGGAGCCGAGCGGGGGAAGTCTGATGCCATCACCTTCTGAGATATGAGCACAGGAAAGATGCATACAGTCATTGCTGAAGGCAATTCCATCCATCGTGTCACTGCCTTGGGCTTGCAGTTTTTTTTTGTTCATGCCAGTCATCGTATCCCGCAAGTTACAAACAATGCCAAAACTCAGTCATGATTTTACAGAACCCATACTTACCACTGGGTGTTGCTCTATTAAGCCATTTTGCAGATTTCCTGGTTACATTGCTGTCAATTGTACTGTGCTGGTGACATCCACTGCATAATATAACTTATTCTAGACAGTTTTAATAACTCACTGGTTCTACTCATGGTTCTACTCATGTGTCCCACTTTGTATATTTAAATGGTTGTGATTAAAGAAGGCAAAATGTACTTTCATCTTGTAGCCTTTTTCATCTGAAATAAAAATGATCCGTCTTGCCAGGTTATGCCTACAAACCTTTTAATGGCTTCTAAAATGTCACTTTCCTACTGAAGAAATGAATGCTGACGTGTGTCTTTGCCTTGCCTTTTAACACTCAGAAGAGGACTACTAGGACTACATGAAAGTGCTGAAATGTTATTTGTCTCGCAAACACTCACCATGCCATTCACAGGGGGCTGTTTGGGTCTGTGGTTGTAGTCTGCCGAAGGACTTGGGCCCTCATACAGAGGCCTCCCAGGAGACGTGTTTGCGTACGGGTTACTCAGCACCTGCCCCATCCCAGAGCCATAGCTGTAAAGGGGTGAGATTACACATACTTCAGAAGAGGTGAGGCAACGCCAACGCAGGGGTTTGCCTTTTCTAACATGGATAATCTTTCTGCTCACTGATAACAGAGTCCTGCACATGCTGACACTGAATCTTAAGAGCTCCACTTTAGACGTCCAGTAAGTAGACTCTGGCACAGTGCATTCAAAAAGTATTCAGACCACTTCACTTTTTTTCACATTTTGTCATGTTGCAGTCTTACACTAAAATTGTTTACATTTGTTTTTCCCCCTAATCAGTCTACACTCAATAACCCATAATGACAAAGCGAAAATGGGATTTTAGAATGCAAATGTATTAAAAAAAACGAAAAGCTGATATATATCGACATAAGTGTCCAGACCCAGTCTAAATAATTATGTCAATGTGATATTTCAGTTTTTCCTTTTTAATGTACAAAAATCTCATTGTCATTATGGGGTGTTGATGATGGTAAAATTTTGTTAAACTGATTTCAGCTTAAGGCTGCAACATGACAAAATGTGAAAAGGTGAAGGGGTCTGAATACTTTCTGAATGCACTGTAAATATTGTAAGTTAGCATAATTGGACTGAAGAATACATGCCTGTTGGATGTTGTTGGAGGTCCCCCCATAAAACGTCTATCTTGTGATGGATGGATGTTTCTCTGTTGACTGTGTGGAACAAACAAACAGAGATAAAAAGTCAGGTGTTGCCAAAAATGTACGAACATATAGTGATAAAGCCTTATGGATTAAGGGCATCTGTCAATTAAAGTCAAACGATTAGACTTCAGTCCATGATTAACAACAAACGTGCAGGGATGAAGTGATTGAAAGATGTCGAGTAGGTAAGCAGCTTTTATGTGCCTGTAAGTTCTGCTTGGAGATGTCATGTCTGAAGGGGGAGGCATCCTTGCTGCTGTGTCAAGTCAATATGAAGTGCAGGTGAAAATAAAACCCAGTGAAAATGGCTCCCATCTTACTAGCGTTGTGTACGACAACCTCACTGATTGTTGTCTCACCTGTAGTTGCGGTCTGCCATTGGGACGTTGACATTGGGGGGTCTCATGCTCTCCGGTGGAGGCCTGGAGTGTGGACGCTCCTATGAGAAGAGGGGTGTTGTTATTAGGTAATATGATTCCCATGGGTGCATATTATCCCCTCTCTATTTTACAATACTTCACCACAAGACAAGACTGCCTTCAGTGTGGTTTCATAGTCACCTTTGTGTGACAAATCTTTCAACCAAAGAGGTGATTGTGTATGGTAACCCAACATTGTATGATGGTTAACCACATAACCAAAAACACAAATAACTTCAGATGGTTTTTCAAGAACTTTTTTACTCTCACCTGCATATCAGAGGCAAAGACCATGTTTTTAAACATGTCATCTTCTTGTTGATGATGAATGGTTGCCACCATATTTTCTCTCAGACCCCTTGAACAGAATCAACACAGCTGACGTTAGACTTACTCATCGGCCAATAAAACAGCATCCTAAGCTTCATTAGGAGACACTCGGAGGTCTCATAGACGTTGCACGATGGACTTTCAGACCCCTCTGCTGTTTGATG
Source organism: Clupea harengus (assembly GCF_900700415.2). Taxonomy (NCBI): domain Eukaryota; kingdom Metazoa; phylum Chordata; class Actinopteri; order Clupeiformes; family Clupeidae; genus Clupea; species Clupea harengus. The sequence continues at coordinate 1,150,533 of NC_045159.1, read as the reverse complement.
TTTACAGTACATTTATGTAGAACCACACAGATATTTAAATACCCAAAGGAGATTAAGAGAATCTCTAAAACTTTATGACTCTTATTAGATTAAATGTAGTCACATCAACCCTCAGACTCCTAACCCTTCCCTCGCGTACCTGTCTTTTTTGGCTTTTGCTGGTTTTCTGACACAGTAGACAATGACTCCCACTATAATGGCTAATCCCAATCCAGGCAGCGATGCCACTAAGGCAAAGGTGACAGTGGTCCACTTCTGATCGCAGTTCTCACCGATGAACCATTCATCAGTGTAAGAATTGCATCTGCCAAAGGAGTGAGGAAGGAAGGAAGGGAATGTCTAAGATCGCTATGTATAAAAATTGACATAAAACACAACTGCATCATGACAACAGGTAGTTTTTCCTGTAGAACAGATCCTTACCTACAATATGGTTGCTGGTCCTTACAAGAACATGTACTGTTCGAACCACACTTATCGGCTGTAGTATCGGCTGTAGGTTTGCATAGATTATAGTCGACTACTCCACTACAACGTGCTGAAATAATTTTAGCAGGCCAGTTATAGTTACTATAGAAAGTGGTACACATTCAGATATAGAAAGGAACATCTACTTTGTCTTTTGACTACATCGCAACATATAATATACATAAATACAACTGTGAGGAAAATTCGGTGTACACTACAGCTGATACAAATCAAAATTTGTGTTGGGAAATGATACTAACTGGTGAAACTTATTGCAATTATGAGTTAATTATACAATCATCTTTTGTTAAGAGGATGCAATACTTGTTCATATGACAGAAGTGTAGGCACGCCCTGCCTTGATCAATTTTTGGTTACTGAAACTTAAACTGTCTGTACAGATTATATTGCATATTCCTGTATTCAAACATTTTCAGATAATTCAGTGTCAATGACAAACACTTACGGTCAGGTGCTGGGGATTTAACTTGTCCATAAACAAGCAAAATGGACAGCATACTGAAAAACAACACGAGAAGGAGCTTCATTGTCACAGCACCAGCAACTCTCTGACATGGTGATTACACAAGAGTCCAGTTTTTATGTGTTTTTAAGTCACCACACCCTCACACACAGGTAGCCTTCACATTCACACACACACACACAGTGTAACATAAAATAAAAATTGTAACCACAGCCAGTAACTGTAGATGCTTGCCATGTAAACATCTCAAAAAGCCTCCCATTATTTTCAATTTTCAAGTAAAATTGGAACCTCTAAAATGTAGGTAATATTCACTATCCCGGTTACTCATTTCCCAAGCAGGCGTTCTTTGACCCCCAAGTTTATTGCCTGAACACTGTTTCTACAACAAACACTTGTTTCCTGAGGCTAATCTGGTCATTTTTGATGACGAGCTGATTTGAAACAACTGTAGGGCAGGTGTGGTGGAAAACATGTGAAGAAAATCAACAATCAGTATAACCACCATGGTAGTCTGACAGACTACTGAAATGATTTATACTATTTGGTCCCCAAACTTTTTACAGTCCCGTACCCCTTCAGGCATTTAATCTCCAGCTACGTAACAACAGAATACTATTATCAAACTCAGTAGTTCCCAAACTTTTCATGGCAGGCCCTGGCTAAAATTGGTTTTATGATTGGCTGTACCATTCTTTGGATCTGTTCATGTTAGGCACATGTGCGTGCTGTAAGGGCACAGCCACACTAAATATGACCAGACAGTAGATGGTTGTTTATGGTTCTCACCCCCCCCCCCCTCATGCTGGTCATCCATCGCTCCACGTTTCAGGATACACCGCTCTAACGGATTGGCCAATAAATATTATCATGAGCTCCTCATGAGCTGCTCCTAAATGAGTTATGCTGAAGTCCATGGCTTATCACCGTGACAAAGGATTCCCTGGTATGTAACAAAAGTCATTTATTGTTTTGACAAACAACCACACTGAAATGCTGCTCGTGAAAAACCTTCAAAAACATTTACATTTAGTCTTGCATCACGTCACCAAACTGTCACCAAGCGATTCCCCAAGGTCATTTAAACTGTTGTGGGTAAACTCTGTCGGTTATATCACTGGATGACCGACATTCTGCTAAAAATGCATAATGGTTACTGTCGACTGTTAAAAGCGACCATGACAAGTTATTTGTTCTTAAAAAAAAAGATAATATTTACATAATATTGTACATAATCAACACAACAGTTGGAACTAAAACCCCCCATAGAAGTAAGTCTGGCCACACACCCCAGGCACAGAGATGTGGCCAGTATGGGCTTTTGTGTGTGTGTGTGTGTGTGTGTGTGTGTGTGTGTGTGTGTGTGTGTGTGTGTGCACCTCTGAGTGAAATCTGATTACTTGCTGTGTTTGTATGTGCACACACACACACACACACACACATGTGTCCATGGTCTTTAGTCTAGTTGTCAGAGTCCATGTCGCTGTCTCCTCCAACAGACCGGAACTCTTCGCTGTCCTCTTCGTCCTCACTGAGTTGAACTTGGGTGAGGACACTTGGCCCTCTCCGGACCCCATCTCTCTCGTCCTCCTCTTCCTCCTCTTCCTCCTCTTCACTCACGCCTTCCTCCTCTCCGTTGCCCAGGCTAGAGTTCTGTCTCTGGCGCTGCATCTCCATCTCATCATAGCTGCCGTAGCTGAGAAACAAACACACACACACACGTGTGTCAGTGGGAGTCTGAGTGTGCATTTATGGCAATGAGACAGTCACAGAAATATCAACCAGATTTCAATATTTTAAGAATTTCAGTGCATTTCAGATTGAGTCTTTGTATATGCAAGCGTACATTGCAGCCTGTATGGTGTGATCTATGTGTGTGTGTGTGTGTGTGTGTGTGTGTGTTTTGTCGTCTTCTCACCTAACAATGCTGTCGTCCATGTGGGTCTCCTCGTCTGGCCCCTCTCCCTCGTAGGACATCATGCTCTCCTCCTGCTCCATGCCCATGCCCATGCCCATGCCCATGCGCGCTGTCTCCTGGTGGGCCCTGGACGGTGGCGCCATCTCCCGGTCCGAGTCGCTGCCGCTCTCTGACAGATGAATCGCTGAGAGAGAAAAAATGGTACACCGTCAGACCACACACACACACACACACACACATTTACATTTATTACACACACATTCACAAGTGACTTACAGCACAGTGCAGATATACATTATACACACTATATACTCTCATACACACACACACTATTCGTCAAAAGCAGATTTGTGTCCTTTCCAAAAGATGTATCTCTCTCTCTCATACTCACAGGAGAAAGGGTTGTCTCCCTCCTCTTCGCTGGCATCGTCCTCTCCGTCGGACATGAGGAGATCCTGATAGAGCACGCTAGCCTGAGGCGGGCGGCTGGAGCCTTCGTCCTCGTCATAATCATCCTCATTGTCGTGCAATCGCCTGCGTGGTGGCATAAGCATGTCATCCTCATCCTCCTCGTCATCGTCCAGGTCACCCTCTCCATCCTCAGCCTGAAAGGATCAGGTAGTTTAGACAGAAACACACACAGACGCACAGACACTCACACACACATTTGTGGGTAACGGTGTGGGAAAAAGACATTCTGTACCGGTGCAGGTGTTTTGGGCTTGCCATCATCCTCTTCCTCAAAGCCTTCAATATCCACATCAGACTCTTCCTCGCCGAGCCCACGGCGACCGTGGCGACCCTGAAAAAAACACAGGTGTGTTAAGACGGGGAGCCTGGCGATTCGACATACAGGCAGGGAGACAGGCAGGCAGGCAGGGGGGCATTGGGTTGGGGTGGAGAAATGGCTTATGGAAAATGACATTAGGTTACATAAGGTTTGCATTTTGTTCTTCTCAGAGGGGACTGATGGTTTAGATTTAGACTAAGGGATTTCTACACTGATTTTGGGATGAAGTTCTAGATAAAAAGATAAATAGATGGATGGATGGATGGATGGATGGATGGATGGATGGTGTCGTGGCTATGGACACATGGATGGGACTGGAGGGGAGATGGAGGTGTACCTGCACCCCTCTTTTCTCTGTCGGGGGGAGAAGCGTAGCCTCCGCTAAGAGGCTAGCGTCACCCTGCAGACTCAGAGAAGTACTGCTGTCAAACAACTCAGCAGGCTGAGAGAGAGAGAAGGAAGAGGAGGAGGAGGAGGAGGAGTAGGAGGGGAAACACAGAGAGGCAGGAGGGAGGAGGAGGGAGCACAGGGGGGTGGAAGAGAAAGAGAGGAGGAGAGAAAGAGAAAGAAAGATGAGACTGCAGAGAGGAGCTCTAGCACAGAGGTTTGACAGCGAGAGCAGCGTGTCCAAAGAAGAGGACGGGACTGAGGTGTCAGATTTCTCTACTAGACCCTAACCCTCAACACTGACACTCAAAAAACTCAACTGAGCTATGCATGCCAGCAGTGCTATGTGGCGGAGCTTATGGTCTCTCTTTAAAACACGTGACTTCAGGGATTACTGCAATTTGAATTTGAATGCAATCTGATACCTTAAATACAATTATGGGGATGCCAGTGGTTTAAATATCCCTTTACCAAATGTTGGCATCCTAACGGTAACATTTGTCTTTTGTCAACCTGTTCCTGCCAAGTCTTTTGTACACAGAAATCCCTTAATAGACGACTGCTGTAACCTTAAGCTAACAATCTGAGAGGTTTGACAATTCAAAATGGCCTTTTGGGGAATTGTGTTTTGAAGTGTAAAAAAAAACTGACTGAAGAGAGTAAACCAATGCCAGACTTCCGCAAACCTGATCCAAAATGGCCAAAAAGCATAAATCTAAAGTGTGCTGAGAAATCATAGAGAGAAGACAGGAAAAAAGGTAGCTTCTTATAGTGACAGGGTCAAAGTTCAAAGTTCAGGGTCATAGAGAGCTGGAAGTTAAGAGACAAGAGGAGAACAGAAAAGGCAACACAGGCTATAGAGCCAGAGTGAGGGAGTGGGAGAAGAGTTGCTCTACACACTAGCTGGCTAGGACACGCTAGTGAGCACACAGGGCTAAAGATGGTTTATCTGCTGCACGGCTCCACTGAGCACACATACCTGTGGTGTGTATGGTCCCGGGGTCAAGGGGTCTAAACACTCCAGATCGGCAGCGTCCAGGGCTGCCTCCTTAGCCGTGGAGATGTCCTTCTCCAGCTGGGTCAGATGCTCATCATACTAAACACACGCACACAATCATAACATGTTGAATGATATCTGACAAACAGGCAGGCAGGCTCAGACACAGACACAGACACAGACACAGACACAGACACAGACAGTCTGATCCCTCACCTCACAAAGGGTTTGCCTGCAGACATTAACAATCTCTAGAGCAGTCTTGGTGTATGGACTATCAGGGCCTGAGAAATGAAAAGATAAACAGAAGGGGACAAGCAGTTACACAACAGACCAATACAATGGGAAAGCACATGGGACCGGAAGATTCGTTTATAGGGCTCACCATTGTATTTGACACTGTTTTCGTGGACCAGACTGACGTCAGACAGAAATACACCCCGGTTTTGGTATTTATGCTTGGAAATGTTCTGAAACACACACATACACACAAACAGACAATAGTTATCAGTTATCCTAAGGTCAACAAAATGCCAGATGTATGAACTTCCATGGAGAAACTCTGATAAGCAGTCAAAAAGACTGATACACAGAGCAACCAGCACTCTTTTCCTCACCTTACGAACGTTTTCCAGATCCATGGGGTGAGTAATGACTTTATAGTAATCAGGAACAAACTTCTTATTAACAGGATGTTGAAATGGCCAAGACTGGAAAAAAACATGTAGACAAAACATGTTGGCATTGGTAGAAATACTAAACTGGGAATCATTACTTTGGTAAAAATGCTTACCTAGAATTATATATTTTAAATCAAAGACAAGACAAAGACAAAATTAGACAAAAATATGGACCACTAATATGACTCTTTTATCAAACATGAAATCTTTTATCTTCCACTAAGGCTCTCCTAACTGCTACAAGTGCTTGGCAGCTAGCCACAACAGTAAACGGTCAGCAGTTCCGAGATCACCTTGCCAATTACTACAATTGTTATCACACATTTGATAACAGTTATGGCATGGGTGTGTAACAACAACCATCAGTGGCGTCCGGTGAAAGGCGTAAATCGATGACTGAAGGCTTTTAAACGGGTGTAGTTAGAAAAACAGGAAATATGCAGGAATCATTAGCACATAAAAAAAAAAAAAAAAACAACAAAACAATTAAACCAAAACTTCACAGACAATGGCCTGTCCTTCCAGTAGTTGACAACAATCTTAACACTTCCTAGAGAATCCCCCTAGTGGGGGCTGGCTGATCAGAAATGGATCGGAGGGATGAGGACTCACGTCAGGCACATTCATCATCTTCTGTGTGACTATGTTGTCAAGGATGAAGGAGAACGCCACCTGATCGTCATCATCCAGCAACGGGTTAATGGCCTTCTCCAGGCGCACCAGCCGGTCTTCCTTCTACACACAGAAAGGTCGGGGGGGGTCAAAAAACGAGAGAAGCAGACACAGCGAGGAAGGGAGAGACGATAACAGTGCGAACTCTTACCTCTTTAATCTTCTCCTCACACAAGTCCAGCATGGACTGAGCCACCTGGGTGAGAGGGTGCTTCACTCCTGCAGACAGAGGCAAACAACACAGCCGTGATGAGACACTGAAGGGTCATTCCACCTCAAATCAACACAGATTTCAAAGAAATAAATAGATAAATGAATCTGCTCGACCACCTCAGATTTCCGTGGATATTTAACAGCGTAGTAGGTGTGACCATCTATACTTCCACAAAATTTCAAGCTAGATAATAACAATAACAGATATCCTCAGCTAAAACTTTCCAAGTATTAGTTTGGATGGTCGCGCTTTATGTGATGAAACTTTCATGAAAATCCGAGATGGTTGAGCAGAAGGCATTTGTTGATTTGAGGAGGAATAACCATGACGACAAACACAAGGCCTACACACGCACACTAAAAAGGATAAAAGTCAGCAACAAATATTCTACACACAACCAAGGGAGTATTATATACTACATTTGACCATACACCTATATTCTCTGTACTGTAAGTTTATGTGCGTAGGGGGTGTTGGGGGTAGTTCTGTACCGTTGTAAGTAGAGCTGTTCTTGACGATGAGCTCCACGTTCTCACGGAACTCCCCCCCTGAGGGGTACATGCGCTTCCGGACGTTCTCACGCAGGGTCTGCAGGTCCATGGGCCGGGTGATGATCTTGTAGTAGTCCTTCACCAGCTTGGCATTCACCGGAGTGTGGAACGGGTACGTCTGAATTAAGGGCAGTGTTTAGACAGTGTTTACATACGAGCGTTTTTTGTGTTTGTTTATGTTTTCCCGTGATCTGCCTGTTAAGGTCCCCCCCAAATGCATATCTGACCCTAAAGCACACCCCTTGAGCTCTACTGTAACAGAGCCAGATGTTATGTTTGCCTTACGTTGGCAAGATCTCTCATGTCGTTGATGATGCCCTCCAGCACTGAAGACAGCGTGACCATGGGGTCTGTGCGACGCCGATGGATAGACTTGTGTGGCCGCTGGAAGAGGGAAAGACAAGTGTGACCTCAGACAGTGAACCTCAAGTTTGGCTCTGAACCGATAAACTCATGTGGAGAATAGAGCCAGAGTGAATAGAAGAGTTTCACACACACACACACACACACACACCACACACACACACACACACACACACACACACACACACACACACACACACACACACACAGCCTCACTTACATTGAGGTAATCACAGTGCACTGTAGTCCCCACACGCCTCTTCTTCTTGGGTGGAAGTTGCTGTTTGGGGAACTTCAGCACGAGTGACTTCCTGCGCACCTCATCAGCACTGTGGACCAGAGGACGCCATTATGACTCAGGCTTCAAGACAAAAGTATCTTCATCTTCACGTTTACATAGGTGTGGACCAGAGGACGCCATTATGACTCAGGCTTAAAGACAAAAGTATCTTCATCTTCACGTTTACATAGGTGTGTACAATACCTCTCAATAAGTTGTTTTCCCAGGACTATTTTGGTGCCCTCCACCTTAATGAGCTCCTCGTTGTCATTGTGGATGACGGTCTTCTCGAGCTCCTCCTCCTGCTCCTCTGTCATGGCAACAGGGTTAGAGGGCGGAGCGTTGGTCTGGTAGTAGAGTGGGCAGAACTTATTGGTCCTCATGTGGCCAATGGCACCGCAGGCTCCACACTTCAGCTAGAAAGACAGACAAGCCAAAGTCAAACACATGGACATTCAGGCATCTTTTAACCTCCTTTATCATATCAGAGCCAGCATTCATTTTTAGGCATCATAAAATAAATCTTTTGGAGACTGTAAAGAACTGCAAGAAACTGTACTGAGGTCCATCTGAAAGTGGCACTATGGCATCAGGCAACATGCCGATCCAACAGTTGTTTGTGAGTAGTAGTCAACGGGGAACCATCTCGTGTGTGTAGCGGCTCAAGCAATTACACCCAATATGTAATTTTGACACGCAACTGTCACCTTGAGGTCTGGCCTTTCTTTGACCTTCTTGGCCTTCTTCTCTGGTGGCCCCTTGAACTTGTCCTTCTCCTGGTTGCGCTTGAGGCGCCTCAGCTGCTCCTGAATGCGCCTCCTCTCCTTCCGCATCTCCTCACGGTGCTGCTCGTCGAACAGCGCAAACTTACGACTGACACACAGGGGAGAGATACCACCAATCAGGTCAGAGATCTTCAAAGTGGTCTAACAGACCCTCCCCTCATGAATAGGCCCCGCACTGGGAAACAAATCCACTCACATGAACTCGTCGTCTTTTGTGGAACGAATGCGCATGTACGCGTCGATGACGGAGGGCTTGCGCACGGTCTCGCAGCGGACATACTCCTTGCCATCCTCGTCCTGGAACGTGCGGTAGATCTTTAAGCGCCGTCCAGTCGCCGAGGAGTTGAGGCTGGTTACCGACGACGTGTCGTCATCCTTATGAGAGCCGGTGGACAGTGCACTCGCTACGGTACGGAAAGGGGTTACAAACAATGCTGCCGATAAAAAAACACAATACAAAAAGGCATCCATATGCAGAAAAACACAGATGTAAGTCAATTCTTGCAAAACCATACAACTATGCCCCCGTGCACACAAACACATACAGTTATACACGCTCTGTCGTTCACAGCACCTGGCAACTCTTTTCTCTCTCTCCCTTCATCAGTTACGAAGAAAATATGCACATGGCCTTAAGTTGAATACACACACACACACACACACACACACACACACACACACACACACACACACACACACAGCGTCTTACAATGGGCCTTGCGTCTCCCCTTGCCACTCTTCTTCTCCTCCCCGTCCTCGCCCATGAGCATGCGCTGCAGCTCCTTCCTCTCCTGCTCCTCGCGCTCCCGGCTCAGCTGCGAGCTGGTCTTCTTGTTCTGCAGCATGCTCTCGATGTTCTTCCCCATCTCCTCGAAGTCGCTGTCCTCCGCAGAGCTGCTGTCTGTGTCCGTGGACAGCACTTCCGACGACTCCAGAACCCTAAGGAACGAGAGACACGAGGAGAAATCACAGTCCACTCATGAAGTAAATGAGATCCATATTAAGCAGCGGCTCTTCTGTGGTCTGTCGTCACTTTGACCGAACTCCATCTGGGTAAACAGTGGAGTGTGTGTGTGTGTGTGTGTGTGTGTGTGTGTGTGTGTCTCTCTTCCTCACTTGTTCTGCAGGTCGAATATTCTCTGGCACTCCTCTTTGTAGCGCTCCTGGTGCTCGGCCACGGAGAAACGGGACCCTCGGGCAAACTTGCTCATGGGTCCCTCGCCGGAGCGCGCCTGCTCCGTGGACATGGTCCTCACCACGTCGATGACCTCCCAACGGGACAGCTTCTTAATCTACGACACACCCAGAGCCATAGTGATCAGAGGCGCTCTGGTAAGCTGGCGCTGTCTACATAGGCAAGATGGCCAAGTCTGCGGATGAGGTTACCTCGTCCTCCGGGACGCCAAACTTCCTGAGCAGCTGTTTGGCGTTCTTCAGGGACAGGCGTCTCAGATCGGCATCCGTCCCCGTCACCGTCTTCTTCGCCGGCTGAGGCTCGCGGTCGTCCTGAGATCAGACAGGGGGAGTGTGTCAGAGAGAGGATGACAACAGCTGACAGAGATATGGGAAATGTCCCGTGTGAGGTGTTTTACAGAGAGCCCTCTTTAACAGCAGGCACATGAAACATTTAAAGGTTCAGTAGGTAGTTTTTGTTTGCAGAGAAATAAACAATGTATTCTATGCATTTTGATTCTTGTTTTCTGCACTTGTTTGTTTATAGAAAAAATAAAAAATTTAAACGCCATTGCGGTGAGCCTTTTTTTAAACCTTTGACTGAATTCACACACTTTAAACCATAGTCCATGACAGGCACCAGGGCAGCGAAAAAAAAATATGAAACGGCATTGCGGTGAGCCTTTTATAACCTATGACTGAATTCACACACTTTAAACCATAGTAATGACAGGTACCGGGCAGACCTTCTGCTGAGTTGGTTTGTTGGGGACTTTGACGTAGGAGAAGCCCTCTCCACAGCCCGTGGGGTCAGCCACCCCCGTCACCTCCAGCAAGCACTTCCCTTTCATGGCCGCGATGAAGGCTCGCGTGGTGTTCCAGGGGGCGGTGCGCACCTAGAGATAAATACAAAAGGATTTTGTGTTGCTTTAAAAAAAAAAAAAAAAAAAAAAAAAACACATTTTGTTATAAGTCATCATGTTACCTGTCTATGACTGGTCTACAACTGTTAAATCACATTAAAATACATACATACATTCATTAGAACGTCTCTCTTTAACTTCCCAATTACAGAACTTGAAGACAAAATTACCTTCACAACCAATAGATATGTAAAATGTGTATACATTGTAAGTCGCACATATGTAAGTCGCTTTGGATAAAAGCGTCTGCTAAATGACTAAATGTAAATGTGATGCATTTGATTTGCTCAAAATTTGACTGCTTATAAAGTACTTTTTTGACTGCCTGTACATTTTGTACTTTATTTCAGGTCATATCACTACTGTCATCTCTCTGTATTCCTAACACAAGTAAATAACTGTCATTTTTGAATGATGAATGTTATATTTCTCCTTTTTATTACCCTTTTATCACAACATTTAGTAAATCATAAATCATTGACAACAGTGGCTCACTAACAGGTGTGTAATTCTCCAGGTCAAACACTGTAATATATGGCCTTTTAGGACTCACTTCATCATCAATCTTCATTTGGAAGTCTTCCTCATTCTCCTCCTCAGGGGCAAAGAAGGATTTCTCTCCATAGCCGGCATCCTGTGGACCACATGGCAGATTTCTGGTTGTATGACATTTTTTTAAACGTACGTGCAGAAGTACAGACTTCATCTGTGCATATGGTGTGAGTGTGTGTGTGTGTGTGTGTGAGTGAATGAGTGCGTGTGTGTGTGTTTATGTTTGAATGTGTGTGTTTATGTGTGAATGTGTGTGTGTGTGTGCATGTGTGTGTGTGTGCGTGCATGCAGGAGTGGTGTGAATAGGGTATGTGTTTGATGTGTGAATGTGTGTGTTGTGACTGTGTCTGTGTGTGTGTTGACCTTGAGTCTCTGCTCTGCCACCATCATGCTGTAGTAGGAGCAGCACTGCTCCGGGGACACCATGGCTCTGATCTCCTCCTCCGTGGGCAGCCGAAAGTCCGGCTTCACCACCCACCAGTTGGAGTCCATCCCTTGCCAGGGGGACGCGGAGCGCAGCACAAGATGACAGAAATACGCATCGGGTGAAAACATGCCACGGACAAAAACAGAGGAAATTATGGCGTCCTGTTTATTCTGGAGGGCTATTTCTTTCTTTTTTTTCCCCCTAGAAGGCTCCAAAGAGATCGCTCTCTTCCTCCAGGCTACGTGTCCCTAGCCACAGTCTACACACCACCTCTTTCCTGAGTCTCGGTCAGTGTGACCGGCAACATGACTAGCCTGCAGTCTGTGGGAGCTCAATGGTGACTCCCTTCTCTACCTCCCTCCTCTCTCTCTCTCTCTCTCTTACCTTCCCTGCCTGAGTCACTCTCTCTCTCCTGACACCTGGCTGGCAAAGACAAAGCAGCAGACAATTCGCCAACATATCAGACTGGCACTTCACTGAATGATTATGGAGAGCAGGTTTTTTTTTTTTTTAAGTGTGTGTGTGTGTGTTTTTGTGTGTGTACCTGTGCGTTTGAAGTCGGCACAGAGTTTGAGGCGCTTCCGAATGCTGCTCTCCGAGTGGGACGGGAAAGCCTTCTTTATGTCCTCCATGCGGATACGCCGTGGACGGTCTTTACTCTTCCAGAACAGTCTGTAAATAAACACCTAAAAACACAAACAAACCGTGCAGTTTACAGTGACTCATATGCCATCCCACACCCTCAGAGTTTTAGAATATATCATGCTGTAACCAGTACAAGAATGCATAGAGTGAACATTCCCACACACCAAGAAGCTTGTGTGTGTGTGTGTGTGTGTGTGTGTGTGTGTGTGTGCGTGTGTGCGTGTTTGTGCACGTGCGTGTGTCCATTACCTGCAGGAAGTCCCTGATGTGCGTGTTTGCCCGTTTGGAGTTTGGGCCAGGCACCTCATAGAGGGGGCACTCCTGTCCCACCACGAAGATGTCCACCAGCTCTCTGATGTAGTAGCCCTGGCGGGTCCTTATGATCAGGAAGTCCGTCTCTGGCATCTTATGAAGGTAGATGGGAGCTCGGAAACAGTTGTTCTCAAACGCCTAGAGGGGAAACACACACATCCGGACAGTCGTTAGCTTGATGCCGGTTGCAATGTGTGGGTATGTGAGTGAAAGCAAGACATGAAGAGAGAGACAGACTTGGGAGAAGAAGAGGGTGAGAGAAGGAGAGAAGGAATGTGTGTGTGAGAATGAAAGAGAGAGACCGAATATGATTTTGGAGAGAGAGACGGAGACAAAGACAAAGACAAAGACAAAGACAGAGAGTGAGAGTGAGAGTGAGAGTGACACAGACAGACAGACAGACAGACAGACAGACAGACAGACAAACAGACAGACAGAGAGAGAGACTGTTACCTGCAGAAGCTGGCCAGGGTGCAGAGAGCCCAGGAATGGTGATGTGTGGCAGTACACTGTCTCTCCGTACTTAGAGTCTGGAGCTCCTGGGTCTTTACCTGGTTTCTGTAGGTTATGAAAATACATACACCATTTTACTATGCCCTGTGCAAACATACACACTCAAACTGCTAAGTTAAACCATTTCAATTCCAAACAGAACCTCGTTTATATTATATAAGTTATATAAGTATTCTACTTAAGCGGATCATGGATCTCACTTCTCCAACACTCTATGTGCTTCTCTGGATTATACGACTGAACCCCACTCACTCTCTTGTAGTAATTCTTGATCTTGGTTGCCATGCCAACTTGCATGATGACAGGCGGGTACTCCTCGCTGTACTCTGCCAGGATGAGATCTCCGTCCTTCCCGGTCAGGTCCTGCTGCGTGCGCATGAAGAACATGTCGCCTCCACCAGAGGCTTGCCTCTCCTGCTCCCGCATCTGTGATGGACGGGAACATAACCACATCGTCGTCACCTCGAGCATCTCCTCACTGGCTCTCCTGCACAGGCACGCCACCTACATATAGTCATACCCAGAAACCTCGCCCGCCTCTCTTGCAGCACTGGAGTTTTCCCAGCGCAAAGGATGTAGAAGCAGCCACCTTGCTTATCTTCACATGCATGCTGACTTTATTTGTGATCACCACCAACGTAGCGCGCTCTCTCTTGCACACTTGAATGATCCACGCTACTCGTGGAGTTTGTGTGAAAACTGAACATCCTGCTGCACATGACTAGTACTCCCTCCTGCTGAACTGTGGGGTGGTCACACACTCTCACTCTCACTCTCTCACACACACACACACACACACACACACACACACACACACACACACACACACACCTTGGCCTTCTTCTTGATGTGCTTGAGCAGAGGCTGGGAGGGGTGAGGGCCGGGCTGGGACAGGGCTCCAAACGAGTACTTCTTCAGGGAGGGCCGGTGGAACAGCCTCAGCTTCATGGGGCCCATGTGCGTGGGGAAGAAGGGCTGCCTCAGTTCCACCGCAGGGATGGAGTGCTGCAGAGAGAGAGAGAGAGAGAGAGAGAGAGAGAGAGAGAGAGAGAGAGAGAGAGAGAGAAAGAGAGCATGAGACAAAGTGCTAAGAAAGATATACCAGAGACTTTGAGTAACCACTTACGAAGGTTTAGATTTTCATGTTGTCGTGCTGTTAAAAAAAAGCTTTTAATGAAGCTGTATTCCTCACCTGGATGATGTTGCCTCCAAAGGTGCCCCTCAGCCCCTGCTGTTTGGGGTAGTAGAACTCATCATTGGACAAGTTCCAGGGATCCTTCACCTCTGGTTGAGACATATTCTGAGGGAGCAGAAGGAACCCAATGAAATGATTGTAGAAAACAACAACACACGACAATTTTCAGTTGCAGGTGTAGAATCTCTTTTGCAAGGGCCACAACAAGCACCAACACATATCTCAGCAGTCCTAACACCACATATTTGTGTCAAGCAAGGCCACACCATTCACAAGGGAAATGTAGATGATCATATAGCTCCTCCATTCTCATCTGTAATGCCCTCACTGCCTTTCCCTCACCTGCTGAGGCTCCTCCTTAATGACGCCGGTCTTCCCCAGCAGGATGCGGCTCTTCTTCAGGGCGCTCTCCTTCTTGTTCTCCTTGGAGGGTGAGTGGGAGGTCCTTTCCTCCTTCTCATCTGGGATCTCTGAAAAAACAAACAAACAAAAAAAAAAAAACCTCAAACGACAATACAATGAGAAACCTACGAAGCTCACACGCCATTTTGAGACAAAAATATCCAGGAAAAGGCACTGTAAACTATTACAATGTTCATTTAAAAATCCACACTGTCTGACACAAGGGGGTATATCCAGGCTGCATCTTTCGAAATAACATGCCACAAATGTTCTCACGTTCAATTGCTTTGAGATTCCACTGTACCTAGGACGATGTTCTCATCATTTGGGTCAAGAGTGAGCACCGGGGGATACAGAAGATAGTCCATGTTCTGGTCATCCCAGATGATGTTGTCTTCCCAGCGGCCGTACACCAGCTCTTCATTATCGATGGGAAAGATGGAGAACCATGGGGCATCATCCTCATGGGACACTGGGAGAAGACAAAAGATGGCAGTTATTACTCAATTATCAACATTCATAAGCTTGAAATACTGTTTTACACCGGTTCTGCCCATACAGTCTAAAAAGCTGAAAACTATTTGTGCATGGTTTTATAATAGCTGTTGTAATAATAGCTGTGCTGTTATTTAAAGATACCACATTGCTTCTTGTGCTCCATTACTACAATAAATCTGTCTACATCTGTCTACATTCTGTAACCAAAAATGACTCGCAAATACCTTGGTGGTCTTGGTTATGTTTCTCTCTCTTGGATCCTGAGATAGAAGGAACTTTGGGCATGGGAGGAGGGGTTGGGGGAACCAACTGGGAAATACTCCTTGTAAGACCTGTGATGGTAACATGCGTGCATACGCGCGCGCACACACACACACACACACACACACAAACAAACACGCACACGAACAAACAAACACACACACACACAAACGCACACACACGCGCATATGCAAACACATGGACAAATGTGCATGCACAGACAGACTTCAGGTCAAAGGAATGCCCAGTTGATTTGCGTGTTTAAAGTAGCACTACCTGGTACTAGAGCAGAGCTACAGACTACATGGTTTAACACGTGGGAGTGACACTACAGTGTGAGAGCACCTCACCTTGCTGGGCATTGTATGCATTGGCATTGCGGGTCATGCTGGAGGGCAGCCACCCTGCCAGGCTCGCTCGCTGGGTCTTAGTGCCTTTGTGTTTTACGTCCTCCCCATTCCAGATGATGTCTTCCTCCCACTGCAGCTGAGTCACCATGAGGAAGAGTTCGTCTTCCAAACTCTGCCTTTCCTTCTCCTCCTCGTTGTCCTCCTGTCAACAGCGTCAAAAAAAAACAACCTGTTATACTGTGTTATACACAGTTATACACACTGTTATACACACCAACACACTCAGATCACTGTTTTAAGGCATTATATCATGGTCCTATTCACTAGCGATGAGCATAACAAGATTTTTTCAATCAGGTGTAATACAGCCGAATGAAAGGACATTTGAGAACCCCTGAACTGGGTCTTAGGCACCTCCATACGGGTCCCAGTCATCGTCATAGAGTGCCCTTCGTTAGCTATAGAAGGTGGGGTAAGATAATCAAGTCTCAGGCATCTCCATATGGGCTGCATGTTCTTTTTAAATGGATGATTTATAATACATCTGTAAAACTTCCCAAAAGACCTACAAGATTCATCAGATAAATCAGATCTATTACACTGGTGTCATGAGAGGTTCAGACCTCGTTATTTGGATCAAGTTCAGGTTCAGGTGCGGGTGGAGGTGGAGGTGGAGGTGGAGGTGCGGGCGTGAGTCGCAGCTCTTCTGGTTCCTCCTCTTTGAGTTTGAAGCCGTAATGGAAGCCACCGCCATCCTCTGGCACCCCCAGCATGTCGTACCAAAGCTGTGCCGGGCCGTACCGCCACTCTGCCACCCTCGGTCGCGATTCAGTCACTTTATCCCCCTCACCTGAGGTCAGGGAGAACTTGGACTCCACTGGAGCCATCATCGTGATCTGGAGCAAAGGCAGAAAAATCAGACAGAATGTCATGATGCTTATATATCAAAAAACTGTTTGCACACACTACTGGAGGACTAATTAGGCCACCATAATATTGTATCCTATTAAGGCCACTTGCTAGCTTACACACCCTCATGCACTTACACTCACTTATAAGTTGCACGCCTGCATGGTAGCATACCAGTCTCAAGACCATTAAGAAACACACTCAGATCGTGCCAAGCATTATCAGTTGTGCTACTACCAACAGGATTAGTGCGTGTGCGTGTTCTGACCTCATCGTCCGACAGGCACTGTTCAGGGGGCGGAGGAGGGGCATACTCGTAGCTCCAGCTAGACTTCTTCTCCACCTCGGACGTCTCGCTCTCAGCTGGGGGGGTGCCAGGCTGTGGCTCACGCTGCTTCCTCTTCCTCTTTCTGCGGGCACTGCGCCACACCGAGGTGGTGTTCTTTCCTGGTCCAAAAAGGCGCAGGAACCGCAGAACCTGCGTCAGACCCCGGAAACAAGATCAGACAAAAGAGGAACAATCAATCTCAAAAAAATAGTTTACTCTCCATGATGATAAGCGCAGATAATATTTTCGAGCACAATTCTCTAGCTGAGGGCAGTGGCATGACATTAGAGTGTCAATACCATCTGACTGTATCCAAATAGTCCTAAAAAAAGCTAGAAAGCTGTCATTAACTTGCATTCATTTCTGAGACACCAGACATGAAATTGTGAGAGCGTGACCATTAAGATCAGAGGTCACCTATGCACATACCATCATCACCATGTTACCACCCTTGAATGACAGCCCCATACATGCACATGTACACGCAGACTCACCCTTCCAGGTCTGAACACTGGGAAGAGCTCAGTGACCCCAGGCAGGGCCTTGGCTGCATCCTTCTGCATGATGCCCGCGAGAGGCAGCGTGAGGCAGTCGGGGTCACTTCCTTCTGGGCCCTGAGAGGGCCGATCGGCTTCTGACTCAGAGTCCGACGAGCTGCTGAAATCCACCTTCTCCGCGGCGGAGGACGGAGCGATGATGGAGGGGAGGATGATGCCATCTGCCTCATCCCCAACTATTGAGGGGCGAAAAAAAGACACAGGAGAAACGGGTAAAGGGGGAAAGAAATAAAGACAGTTAGCGGACGGCAACAAAGAAGAACAAACGAAACTGAGGAACAAATCATTCACCCCTCCCTTTCCCAAAGCATTGTTATTCCTTAGTCACCATTGGTGGTTTGGCTTGGAGGCTCGTCTTTCTTCCCTGGCAGAGGTATAGTCGGTGGAGGAGGAGGGGGCATCAGCTTGGCATCAATGTCTTCACAGTCGGCATCGTAATCATCCTCGTCATCTGAGAGCAAGAGGAGGTACAACATCAATGTGGGCACATGGCAGTGGATGCAGCTCATGGCATGCAAGCTGTGTGTTAGGAGTGAGAGACACACCATTCCCCCTGCCTGGATGCAGGTTACCCATGGCTTGTCTGTATTTCCGTGTTTCATCCTCTGCAACCTCACTGATGTCGGAGTAGTCCACCGCATCTTCTGTGCTTTTAATCCAGCCTGGATCAGACAGACAGACAGACAGACAGACAAGCAGACAATTGTCACTCTGACTCTGTAATCCCTGCTCTGTTCTGTTCTTCCTTCAGAAGCTGAGAGACAGGTATCGTCTTCCTCTCACCTTCTGCATCTGTCCCAGCCTGGTCTTTATCGTCATCGTGCTCTTCATCCTCCTCACTGGCTGTGATCTCTGTGATGAGCGAGCCAAGACCCAGTGAACCTAACCCCGCCAAGTGCTTCTTACACTCCTGAGTAACATAGGCAAAGTCAGATCAATACTAATTGACAGATACATAAGAGGTTTGACCAAATAATGACAGTGTCCTTATGTAACTTCCCCTGCTTCCAACCCTTTACACAACAACAATTATCCTTCCTCAGTCTTGTGTCAATATTAAGGCCATGTTACCGTGTCTAGCACGCTGTCACCCTCCAGCTGTCCATCCTCGTTAATGTTGCCAAACAGAAAGCCCGTGAGAGAGAACGGGCGATCCTGCTCCTCATCGCTGTCTGAATCCGACATTCTGAACGACAGAAAAAGGCTAATCAACATACTGACATTTGTTATCAACAAACGGCAAGCATGCAGGAAAGATAAACTGAGGAGTTGAATTTTAAGGTTTATACTATTTCGGTCACTGTGTAAAGACGATTTGGGCATTGATTACGAAAACTAGTATTTATTAGTGCAGTTTACTGACAGCGACATTGCGGTAAAGTTTTCGTCCGGCAGTTATCGGAATACTTGCTTTGACACAATAAATGCATTACACTGCTTAAGGTTTGAGTATAGTTAGTTACTACGATAGTTAGCTGCCGTTAGCTACACATCACAGCTAGCTGTCGACCAATTCAATGTAAACAAAACTTCATGAGATAGACATTAAGCATTAAACTCTAGCTACCGAGTACAGACTAACCACTACATCAAAACAATTACTCATCTACTTGCCGAATAGACATCAGAGGAAGAACAGTGTCAGCATGAAAGAATGCCTGTTCTGTTCTGCATACACTGTGCAAGATTAATTTGCAATGGCATGATCTATGTTTGCTTTCAGTACTTGAGTACTATTAAATGCTGGCTATTTGAAGCTATGAGGGAATCCTTACGTGTTTTATAAAATGTACAAGAAAATACTTTACTCTTACTTGTTTACTTGTGTTTCCTCGAAGAGAGCAGAAAGGCCTTGAAATCCGCGGGCTGTATAAGTTAGCTAGCTTAGCTTAGTCTAGCTCAGCTAGCTAACGTTAGTTATCGTTGCATCAGCACTTTAAGTTGGACGATGAGTTGCTACCACCGCCACCAAAGGAATTATTATATTCGTTTTGTCTGAGCATGAACTGTAAGAGGACTACCGCTAATGCACAAGGAGATCCATGTCTGATTTGTATCTGACTGGTTCTGCAGATGGCCTCCAACGACATCCGTCGCTTGTGTGACGTAATACAAGCGCTATGGTCAACAGCGCCTTTACAGAGTGGTGGACAAATTTGTATGCATAAAATGTAATATTAAATACAATATGATAGTATGAATTAAAAATGTGCAAATATACAAATAAGTTCCACCAACATGTTTTCTTGATTTGTAAACATAATAAGACTATAGAGTTGCTTTTGGAGGCCTTATTGTGTAGGTATCGAAGGAGACTGAAAGGAAAGAGACCAATAGGCAAATCATAATGACAAGAGGCTTTTGCTTCAGTGATTATTCAGTCCAAAGGCTCATGCCTACCCATGCCAATTAAACTCTGTGAGGCTGAGCAGGAATGCAATACATTTATTGAAAATCTATTGATTTGTTATTTTACAGAACACATTGCTTTTGGTTCTTCCCCCAAGACCATTAATGTAATAACCCTCAGATTAATAGCAACACAAGCCAGTTCTAATGTCACTGATGCTACTAATGTATACTTCATCAAATGAATTGTCCTTGCCTAATATTATATTTGGGCCTCAACAGTGCTGTGGGCTGAGGGTACACAGGATCTAGAGCTGTGAGTGACATGAGTTAGAACAGCGGATCACACTTTATTGGGTGTCATCTCACTGTCCTTGATCCAGGGCACAAGCGTGTAACAATTGTCCTATCCATAGAGTGTTCTAAACGTTAGCTTGTTTTTTTCAACTACATTTCTCAACTTTATTTCTTCCAGAACATCCTGTGTATACATATGTGTGTGTGTATATATATATATATACACACACACATATGTATATATATATATATATATATATATATATATATATATATATATATATATATTAAATTCAATTAATTTATATAGCACCAAAACAATACAATTGTCTCAAGGCGCTTTACAGAGCCCAGTGCCTGAACCCCTTTTAGAGCAAGCACAATGGTGACAGGGGCAAGAACAAACTCCCTGTTAATCAGGAAGAAACCTTAAGCAGAACTGCGGCACATAAGAGGGGACCCATCTGCTTGAGGGCAGCCAGGTAGAGATAGAAGGGGGGGGGGGGGGGGGGGGGGGGGCAGATTGGGAGGGGAAAAACAAGTGGTAAATGTACATAGCATATACGGGGTAAATGTACACAGCATACATATGGTACATGTACATAATACATCATATGGTATATACATGATACATACAAAACAGCTTAGTGGGTATACAGTGTGCTCATAGGGTTACTGTTCCTAGGGTAAGTAGAGTAGGAATAGAAAAACATGTCGATGGTGGCAATTATATACATTGCAGGAAAATGAGTAGAGTAGAGTATGGGGTAGAATAAGTGTATGACAGTATGGTGGGGATGGGTACACGTGGGCCAAGGGTTTCTACAAGTTGATCGGGTGGAGAGACAACAGCAGCATCCCACAGTGAAGATAGTCTAGACGAGGAGGGGAAGAAAGAGACCAAGTGAGTGGGTAGAGCTCGGCTGCCAATATGCATAGATGTACTTGATGGATGTGGTGATGAGGAGCAATGTTTCCACATCCATCAGCATTTGCGAGCAAAGGTCACGCTATAAGAGAGATAAGAATGTTGTTAGTAGACACCAATTTGATAAACAGATAAGGAGATAAATGTAGGTAAGCAATTAACAGTAGATAATATGGCCACTTTATCAGTATCAATATAAGCATTTGCAATAGGATAGAAGGAGATGGAGAGAGAGAGGCTGCCTGGCCAGGTGTATGGGAATTTTATTTGCATTTAGTTTTGATTAATTATGTTTAGTTATGGTTGACTGACATGGTGCATGCAGATTTTAGTTGGGATAGCAAGGGTGGCAGGATACACAACAGTGCCCAACTGGCTGGTGACAGCCGCAACACACGCCGTATGCTGTACCCGAGATCCATAAGAGCACTCCTTCACGGTACAACATGCGCTGTCTGTAGCCCAGTTTTATTGATTTTGGGGATTTTATATGTGTTAAGTTGTGAGGAGTTATGTTGACTGGCTTGGTGCATGGGGAGTTTTATCCATGAGATAAGGTACAAAACAATACATGTCTAATAACATCTTTCTGAGCCACATGCAATTACTTTGGTGAGGATTTCGATGATCGATTTTGATAATCCAAGATCGACGTGTCAAGTGTGTGGGAGTGGTAAAATGTCAAATCATTTTTTGGGCTGAAATGATTTCACTGAGGACTCTCGTACAAGAATCATGAGTTTTAAACTGAGCACCTCTTAATATACCGTGGTGTACTACATCCACGTTTGTGTGTTGTAGTGGCAGAAACATTGATACATCTCAATTAAATATGCAAGGAGATCCTATTGCAGTTAGTTTAAAGATATTGGGGACTGAAGACATGCATAGCTAAGGTCTCAGAGGTGTTTTGTTAACTCCTCTCTCTGACTCCAATGGGACAGAGATTTATTGGAGCATGTTCCTAGTCACAGACTGCAAATTATCACTTCTATGAGGTTCTATGAGTGTATAAATGCCTTCTGTTATTATTCAGAAAATGAAAAAACGGAAAAAATGTGCAAAAGCTGCATTGCCCAATACAACATAAATCATGAGTGCTCTCTCATTCAATATCTGTCCTATATCTCACATTAAGGTGTCCAAACTATACATACATGTAAACACTACATAACTAACTGCTTTTTGGTAAATCTCTAAGGAACTCAAAAGGTGTGACATTTCCCAGTAGTATTTAAAATACCAGTTGCAAACTCATTTCCAAGTCCTGTACTTGGCAATTAGAATACGGTTAGAGTAGTCTGGGAATACATGTAGATTAGTGTTATTCACTAGCAGTGAAGACACCCATTTACGTTAAAATATATTTTATTGGCATGCAAGAGTTTTGCCATCACTCCTGACAACCAGTATGGAAAATAGCCTCCTCCTACACCTCATTTAATTGCTGTGGCACAAAAGGTAAAGGTAAATGAATTAAAAACATCCAAAACACATTTTCTGATTAAATATTAAGTACCTGTATTGTTAAACCTTCTGAGTACAATTTTACCTTCACATATAAAAAGGCCAAATATAAAAATGAGGTTGTTTGAAGTATACAATTCTGGTGCAGCTAGTCCAAATATTACATCTAGAGTCAAGTTGGCAATTATCTAAAGTAGTGACCAGTAGCGCTGTAAGTGGGAACAGGAATATTGTGTCATTTAATTCTCCTCCATCCAACATCCAACATATCATTATCTTCTTGTCCAAGGTGTGGTTTGGCAGTGAATTTCAAAAACATACACATACACATAAAAACATACTAAGTAAAAATTGCACTTTTGTATGTATTTATACTTGGCTTATAAATGTTGGAGTAAACTCCATTACACCATCAAAAGTCCTAACCTTCAGATTTCATTTTTGTTGGTGACATAGGTTGCTTTGAAACGGAACTCATAGGGGGAGGCGTCAGCCGCATCACCTTTCTCTTGCTCAGGGGGAAATGTGTGGGATCACTGCTAAGTACTCTCGTACATGAATTACTCCACTCAGTCCATAAGTGCTGATGTAATAGAAAACCAGCAGCATATTTCTGTCTCCTCCTGTCATTGTCTGTCACTCGTCACTTTGTCTGGCAGCAGGCGATTCTCAAAGTCCAGAGATGACCATTCCGGTCTGTCACTGAAAGCTACCATGCAAGGATTACAATAACAGACAGTTGGACCTGAGTCATACGCACAGATTCACCACGCTCAAAAGACCCTCTATGTGCGCAGCCTGGCACGGGGGCCAACGCCTGCATTTCCCTGCTTTCCTGACTTGTGTCTTTGTTAAATGGTTTTCTCCACTCTGCCTTTCCTCGTTAGACCGCTTAAGACGGAGCAGCAATGGTATGCAGAAGCTTTTTAGCCCGTTGGACAATAGAAGGTAAAAACATGATAAGGCAAGGACTTTCTTAGGCCATCATCCAAAAAACTAAAAGGCAATTAGTGGACATCAGAGAGGCTAAATCACCAATAGCACTTCATTGAGAGTGAGGGGAGAGTAGACCCACTGATTTAGCTCAAGTAGGCCTACACAGCAGCCTCCTTGGAACAGCATGGATTCTCACAATTGTGAATGAAGTGGAATGTCTCCGCACCACTAGCAGGAAAAACAAGGCCATCGCCAGGGTAAACAGAAGAATGTTATTCAAGTGACATCCCTCGACCAGAGGCTTGTGGCGGATGCTGAGATAACTTGTTTACTATGAGAAGAAAACAACCTGGTCTACTCAGACCGTTCTCTCTAACCATTACCTCACAGATGTTGCTTGGTCTCTTGTGCTCTTTGTGGAATAAATTAACATCGACAGAGATTTATAAGAGATGATTTAACGTGTGGATGTTTTCAGTGGAACACCACAAATATGCCAGCTAAATCCAAATTCACTGGGGGAGAATTAACCTTTTATTCCGTTAGGTTGGAAATACTGGGGTATCCCATTAATCTCCATATACCTAATATTAGTAGTGTCGATTAACACAGACAACGATTTCCCTGTACCCAGATCAGATAAGAAAAGCTGTTAAATCACATACATAAAGAGCAGAACTGTGCAGGAATCTGAACAAACGTAAAAGTAACATAAAACACGGTAAGTAGTCAAGATGCATTCTATTTTCTTTCAGAAATGAATACTTCTCCAGAGAGAAGAACATGTGGTTAGACATGCATCCTACTCAGGAAATGCCATAGACGGAGCCCATGTGGATGTTTCAGCACAGGCCTGGAGTCACAAGTGCTCATTTCTGGCTTTATGCATGTACTGATAAGCAGCCACTGTAAGCCAGTCCCATGTTAGTATGTTTTGAATTCTTTCCAAAGCAGAGAGAGTTGTTACTGTCTGTGCTAATCGACACTATGGTTTGGATGCTGTGCTCAGCTATGCATGAGAGAGCGCACAGGTGAGTAAGAATGGAAATGGCTGAGAGAAAAGATACACATGATTGGCAGAGAAGCTTCATCTTGGGGTCGATGGCTTCATCAGAGAAGAGCTGTTTAAAATCTATTATCCGATTACTCACGAAAACATAATACATGAGAAGAATATACCCAGAAACCCTCTAAGGGTGTTGAGGCTTACATTCCTGATTTTAAGCTTAGAGGCGTGTCCAAATGCACACTGGACTTAGTAGCATGGGGTCATTCTGAAAGGCACATGGCTGTCAGCTTTTCTCATTAGCCCAAATACCCAAAAGCTAGGGCTAAAACATGGCAACATCATGGAACAATGGCCCAGTTAGATCTCTGCAAAAATGCAACTGGCCAGCTAGAAGGCATTTTGTCTGGGTATGGAGTGTGAATTGACTTAATGTTTGGAAGATGGCTATAATGCAAATTACTTCACTTTGGCACTGGGTTTAAGGCAAAACAAGAATTCCACAGGACACTGTCTCAACAAAACAAAATCAATCTTCAGAGAGGGAGAGGTGGATCAAAGGAAAAAAGGCATAAGAAGTTCAGCAAGTTCCAGGCACATCTGGAGCCCTATGCGGTTCGGTCTAGTGGTACGAGTTTGGTTTGGTGCACGGAGAGGCTTTTTTTTTTCCATCATGTCCACCTTAACCCTCCAGTCTTTTTCCGGTCGAAATGGACAGACACACATACACATCAATGACATCATCATCCTTCCATCCGTTACACACACTCCTCCGTTCCTTACACGAACATCAGATCACTCACACAGCAGTCATAACAGCACACACTTCTTGGTGTTCTTCTTGGTCACTGGGTAGAGCACGGCCCTGACCGCCTCGGCAAACACTTCTCTGACCCCCTCCTGGAGAAGAGCAGAGCACTCCATGTACTTCACCGCCCCGATGTGCCTGGCCAGTGCGCTGCCCTGTTGCGGGGTGGTGGGGGCCAGACCCTGCTCCTTCAGCTTTTCCACCGCTTCGCGGTCTGAGCGCAGATCACGCTTGGTGCCCACCAGCAGCACGGGCACCCCGGGACAGTGGTGAGACACCTCGGGGTGCCACTTGTGCCGAACGTTGGCGTGGGACGAGGGGCTTCCGATGGAGAAGCAGATGATGAAGACGTGCGTCTGTGGGTAGGAGAGCGTGCGGAGCCGGTCGTATTCCTCTTGGCCTGCGGTGTCCCACAGGTTGAGGCTGACCGCTCGGCCGTCCACGCTGGCTTGTGTGCTGTAGTTGTCAAACACAGTGGGGATGTACTCCTCTGGGAAGGCATTTGTTGTGTAGGAGATAAGAAGGCATGTTTTGCCCACTGCGCCGTCACCCACCACCACACACTTTATGGTCTGCATAATGCCGTCATCCAAGGGTGACGCTGCCTAAGGCACCTGAAAGTAAGGACAAGCTGTTAAATCATCTGTAATGCTCCCTAAACAAGTCAACAAGTTAGTGTTGTTGACACCATTACTTTGGTGTAAGTTCAAGTTACTACAGAAATGACAATACCAAAAAAAGACATGATAAGAAAGAAATTATAAATAGTCCACTGACTTTACAAAACATCTTTACAAAATGATTCAAACAGCTATAGCCAAATATATACGTAATCCAGGTAGCATTTAGAAACCTAACAATCCAAGCTGCAACACTGCCTGTACGAAAAGAACATAGCAGTGACAATATCTTGGGTCAGATTCAACGCAGGACCTTAGAGTCTAAAAAATTTTCAGTTACCCAACTTATGCTCACATACAACCATCCCGCTATGTTCCAAAGATAGTGACATCACAACTGGCCAGATGGCAATTAGGTCAACAGCTAACAAAATCATACTGTGTAGCTATCTGACTTTATTCATTTTGAATCAAGCTTACCATAACTTGTAGGTAACTTCTAGTGTAGACGTAAGTATAGTGGTAGATAGAATCTGAATCACAAATAGGCAGACAATTAGTTAACAATCATCTGACATATCACAAACCACTTGAACCTTACAGTGGCAACTGTATCTGAGAGAAAAGAAAAAAAGACTGTGCCCAGCCAAAAACATAAGCAAATCACAGCTCGCTAAGTGGTTAGGGAGGTGGCGTAGCTATCGCGCTAACTTAACAAGCTATCTGACCAAGTAACGTCGCGAATACTGGAACTTTAACAACATTGAGCACTTAATTAGACTTTGTAAATAGAGCCAAGCGTTGGTTAGTTGTGTTCAATAAACTCTGTTCGCAAAAATTGTATACCGAATTATTGTTACGTTGAGGTAAGCTAGCTCGCTATGATTAACGTTACTTCCCAACAATGAACATCATAGCAGCTAACTTACCATAAATCTTTAGGAGTTGCAGTACATAGTTAACTCGGTGATGTGAAGAAAAACTATTCTCGGTTGTCGCTTATATTTCCTAAAGACATTAGATAGCTATACTAGCACTGAAGCTGGCATAATCGTAACTATTAGCAAGGATCCTCTGCTGGGAAGTTTGTGTGGAACACCCAAAGAGGATGCGAGCTAGCTAACGGTAGGCTAACTAATTAGCTCTTTGCTTGCTGAGTGTTATGGCTATCCGAGTACACTCACAACTTCAAATTAATGCTACTGACGAATGCAAACATTCGCATAATATAGTAAAGTAATCCAATAACCTCAAAACAAAAAGTTAAAAAACAGCTGGATAAAGAACACAAATCAACTCACCGCCTTTCACAGGAATCGCGCCCTCCCTCGATATCAGAAATATAGTTACATCCGGGGAACTCCTTCAGAACACACCCATTCACAATGGATTCTGGAAAATGTAGTTTCAACAATACATCCAGAAACCTTGAAACCGGGGATAGGAGGGTTGAAATTTGGGTGAGAACTGTTTTTGTCCAGAGCATCAAATAGAGGGGGAGTGGATCGCTTTTACCCGTGTGGTAGACTACCACTGATATAGTGCTAGACAGCTGATTATTCCATAGTTGTCCCTTTAACTGGTTAGCAGGTCTGGTTCGAAAGGAAATAGACAGGAGGCTTAATAACTGGACTGAGTTGAAGTACATTTTTTGGTCCATTATAATCCCCAAGGGATGTTTTGTGGATGTGGCTCAGTAATTCATATTAATAATCATATAAGAAACATTCTCTGAGTATCTGACTACTGGTGAGCTGGTGCACCCTGGCCCAGTGAGATTAGTTCAGTTGCTCCAAATTAACCACAATTCCACTGACTCTTTTCGCACTCTACTTGATCACATGGGTTTGGGGAGGGTAAGAGCAGTAGGCCTAATGCACTGATGCTAAATAGGTACTAATACATGCATTTTTGACCGATTAGTGTTTGTGACCATCCTGTTTGATACACAGGGTAAACTAAACCTGTTGCCGTTTATTAATGAAGAAGTTGTTTGTTTGTGAATGCACAAGATTTGCTTGTGTAAGCTAAAGGCCATAATGGTTAGCTCTCAGCGGTGGGTTTAATAATTCTCCAGGTTAGGAGTCGAGTTGCACACCACACCACCTAAAGTTGATTAATCCTGATCACATTTCCACAAATTGTTGTTACTGATAACAGCACTGAGCAAAATCCAAATAGTAAAACAAATCAATTTGTACCAAAGTCCATGTTCCGGATAACAGGATCTGGAGGTACTCCAGGGGTTTTGTTTAGTTGCTTTGTGAAATATCCGGCTTAAGATATCGAAGTTTTGAATTGTTTATCTTGCAAATCCTGCAAATTTCAAGAATTACGATCCCGTTCTCTGCAAATAAACTGTTAAAGACATGACAACCCTTATACTCAGTCTCCATGAAAGTGTAACCAAGTTGGCATTTTCTGTCTAGTGTCACAAGCTTCAGACATCTTTCAGAAAAGGTCAGTCAATCGGTACCACACATTCAAACGCTCATTTTCTGCTCACACTGCTGTTTCATCTGCACGTGTACATGTGCGTGTCTATATTATTGCGAAAAAACTGAAAGGTCTGGAGCCAAGAGTAAAATTTTTCAAGTTTAATAACCATTTTGGTCAAATATGTCAAAATAATTGTAGGAATACATTTAGTTTATGCTTTTTGAAGGCAATCTCTTCAGTACGGTCTTCATTTGCAAAATGTAACTGTACATCAAGATGCAACACTTCCAACAACAAACTTCTCAGCCACCTTCTTTATTCCCTTCTATCAGGTTCCCCACCCAGTTTGACAGGCTTTCCTCTCTCCTCCCTATCTCTTCCGCCATCTCAAACTTTCTCAAACTTCCTGAGTGTTACTACTTTCTGATCTTTTGTAACTGTTCCATAAAACTCAACTCAATGGCTCAACGCCTCTCACTTCAAAGTCAAGGCTGGGAACACACCCAGTGTGTTCCATATATTTCTCTCTCTCACTCACTCAACTCTCAGTTAACAAGACATGTTGTCTCTTCTCATTTACATAGTTAATTACTGTAAATCTTTCACCACACATATATTCCAGATTATTGTTTTTTGTACGTGACCTTTTAGTTTTCATCTGAAATGTTGTCCTTTTGATTTAATAAACATTGCAATTAACATAATAACAACACTCTTGCATTGTTTTTACAATTAGAAATTGAGAAAAAAAAATATTTTCAATTTGTGAACACCATGCACACACACATACAAATAAACAAGGCCATGTCAACGATTTCGAAGTCAGTGGGAGGTAGTGTTGATCACCAAGTCCTCAAGTAAAATGAGGAAAGCATTAAACTTTCTAAACGACACGTGTCTGAATCTGACAGGGTTCTCAATCTGAGATTTGTATGGTTCGAGGGCAGCTTTTGGTGTTTAAGGGCACAATACTCCTGACCTTTACGTAAACAACATTTTCCTCAGCAAAGCACATCTTTCTTACTGGTTCAGTCTGTTAATCAGATGAGAATAAAATGGTGAAGCACACACCCTCTTAGTTTCACATCTTCCGGGTCTGCGAGATGTCCCGGGCAGGCACAGGCAAGGGAATGCGGGATCCCGAGTCCTTTGTGGGGGTTGAGCTGCGGCTGTCCCGTTTGGCTGCAGTAGCAGCCGTGATGACTGCAGAACGCAGCGCCCGGGCCGTGATAAACATGGAGCTCTGAAGCATGCGAGGTAGGCAGTGCCCATGAGCAACGGCCATCGGGGTCGCCTGGGGTCTGGACACGGCCGTGGGAGAGCCACCCGACGCCACCATGTCACTGGTGCTCAAGCTCTGCTTTTCTCTCGCCGTCTTGTCTTCTGTCGTACACTTTGGTTTGCCCTTTTTGTCTTTTTTGCTATTTTTCTTCTCCTCCTTCTCCTTGTTCTTCTTTTCTCTCTCTTTATCCTTTTCTTTTTTCTCCCGCTGCTTGTCTTTCTTGTCGACCGTTCTCTCCTTGCTCTTCTCTCTGTCAGGTTTTGCCCTCCCCAGGAGACGGCGCAGTGGGTTCGCCTTTTTGCCTATATCCTCTGGCTCAGTCTTCTGAGTAGCACAAAGGGGACTTGACTGGATGCTTGCTTGACCGGTGGTCTTATTACCCTGGGTGATTCCACATCTCCTGGGAAGGCTTCTTCTCTGGGTTCCGCTCACAGCTGCTGGGACCATCCCAGGTGCCTGTGCTGGTCTCGCCCCCTGTGCCTCCTCCTTCTCCCTCCACTGTGAGCACCTGCTGCTGAGGGGTGGTGTTCTGGGTGGAGGCAGGGTCAGGCTCCTATAGGAGCACAGGCCTCTCACCAGAGTGTGAGTCTCCCCTACTCTGGGGCACGGACATTCCACGGCCTGAGCCGCTTGGGCCTGAAGCCGTGGCCTGATGTGGGAAGAGGCTGGTGTGGCCTTGCCCCTTGAGGAGGGTCTCTGTTCGCCTGTGGCAGACTGGGCTGCTGTGGTCTGCATCGTCCTGGATGACAGCATTGGCGATCCATGCTTGGCCTTCTGCTTGGGCTTCTGTAGCGAGTCTGCCTCGGCCTCCTCTAAGATCTGTTCGGCGAAGCTGCTTAAGGCAGGCCGTGGCTGGGAGCCTGAGCTTGCGCCTCCTCGGGCGCGGCGGTGGAAGGTGTGGCACAGGCCCTTCATCAGAGTCGCCTCCAGGGTAGCGGCCAGCTCGTTTGCGTCCGTTTGCGTTTCACTGCCCCCCCACTGGGCCTCCAGGGCAGTGCAGGAGGCGATGGAGCGCCGTTTCCCGGCTTGGGCCTTTGCCCTCACTATCTCCGCGAGTTCCCGCTCTGCACGCCTCTCCTCTTGCTGTTCGCGCATCTTGTTCTCCTGTGAGTGGCGACAGTAAAAAAAACAAAAAAAAGAGCCAAGTGAAAACAGCGTTTTACTTGTGTTAATACTTGTGTTGAGAATGATCACATCAGTTTTGCAGATCAGGAGAAGCACCCTGAGTACTGTCACAGTAATAAAAACCTGAACAAACATAACACAAATATGCACACACACCCGCACCCACATACACATGAAGACACGCACACAAAAGACACAAAAACGTGCACACAAATAAAAACAACCCAAAACACACTTTTTAATCTTTGTATTGTTTACCTGCACAGATCTGTGAAAGCGCAGTTGGAAGGAATGGAAAATGCTGCAGGCCTCCTCAAGTTTAAAAGTAACTTCATCCTCACAAAAGAATTCCAACAGGGTTTGCCGGGCACTGAGCATAGCTTTCACTTCTTCCTCAGCCTCCTTCAGCCTCTGTTCCGCACACTGCAACCAGAGGGAAGAGGACAGTCTTAGCTGAGAACCAACACATTCAACACCTGGCATAGCACTGCTGGGGCCTTGTGCGGAGGTAATGGGAGCACAACCGGCTAATAACACCAAGGGCACTTATTTCCTCTGGGTGACGACGTAGTTACATTTTATTGCTAGATAGATAGCATGCTTGTGAAAGCCAGACAGGGTCCTCTGGATTTTTTCCTACTGGCAAATTGAACCCCAGTTATTGCCTCCACAATAAAGCATGTACCGCCCTGACTCCAAAGAGCCAGGCTGATTGGTACGGCAGTCAGAGTGCATATTCAACTGTAGTTATGGCACTGTTGGTGTGTTTTGTGAGGGTATATATTGGAGTAGTGATTTAAGTACCTGGAAAAAAAGTTCATGCTGCTGCTTTAAATCAGCCTCAACCTGAGCAGCATCTTGCAGAGCAGCAGTCCGTTTCTGCAACTGGGAGAGATCCTCTGTCACTACATCTTGAGACAGTCTGGTGGAAAAGATAGAAGCATTACAAACACACAAACACACCCACTCACACAGTATGTAGAGCTGTCTACCATATCCATATCTCTGCTGACCTGGCAGCTGATTCAACATGGCTGATCTTGTGTTGAAATGAGGGTAAGCATGGATCTTTCTTTACGGCTTCCTGAAACAAACAAGAACAACAATCATCAATTTACACCATTACAACACAGACGTGTGATGCAAGCCATTTCAGGAACAGCAGATTTAGATAAATGCACAGTTGCAGTGGCTGAGAAAATGATCATACTTTCGACATATGTAGCAGTTATGTCACGCTATTGATCTACGTATAAAAGAAACACCATTCAGAATGCAAAAGCAAGACAGATTTTTGCACAGAGAGTTACAACATATGGATGTGGTGATCTTGTTTATACAACATGCTTGTATTTATGCCGACAAAGGAACCATTTTACCATGGCTACGAAGTGCAACAGGTTCATTCCTGGTTTGTTGGTTTTGGTCTCAGCCAGCTTGACAAGTGAAACGATATGGAACCCAGCAGCATTCCCGGCATAACCTCCCTATCAATGGCAAAAGAAATAAGATAATTAGAAAGCCAGCACAATTAGGCATACGCAGGTTTTTCACCTTTAAATTACTTGGGCAAACTGAATTACAGTAATGGAAAATTGGGGGTGATCTATGGACTCACGGCGTTGATGTAATTTCCAGCTTTGAGAACCAGTCGTAGAATAGAGTGCAACTCAACACAGTTTATCAACTCTGAGAGAGAGAGAGAGAGAGAGAGAAAGAAAGAAAGAAAGAAAGAAAGAAAGAAAGAAAGAAAGAGAGAGAAGAGATAACAAAACATCAATGTCTGTCTGCAACATAAGTCCTCAAAATGTCACTGACAGTAAACATCAGAATACAGAAGAGAAGTCCATGACCCTGAGACTTTTAAATGTCATTTAATCCACAGTTGCTTACTGACCTTTCGCTGCTTTCACCAAACACTGGGCTGAAAAGCACACAGAGCTGACGGCAGGCTCAAAGTCTTCTTTCAGAATCATAGCCTCAAGACGCAGTCGTAAGCTGTATGGGAGAGTAAGTATTAGAATGTGGGGGGAACAGACAGACAGCATAGCAATACATCTTCACTGGTACGCCAATGGAGGTGAATCCACAAAGGCATGGTTAAAATCATAAGAATTATGGAGACAGAGAGGCATGCACATTAAAAGATGCTCATTGATTGGCCCTAGGCTCTCATAACTTGTTTGGTGCATTAACTATTGAGGTTCAAAATGAGGACACCAGACAAGCTATGACTGATCCACCACATTGAAGGAAACTGTAAAACTGGATTTTCTGCTTAACTGTTCTTTGAAATTTTCTCTAACAGAAGCAAGTAGTACATGAGTAACATGACATTATATAACCAATCACTTGAGGCAGATGACATAGCCAACATTCTGCAGTACCTGGGAACCTCGGTCAGAAGTAGCATGAACAGATCTGGCAGCTCCAGCTGACTGGGATGTCCTTGAAAGGCCCTTAAACGTTTTTCCTAAACACAAGCACACAGTTCTCTTTAAACAACACGCATCACATTACCTCAAAATGTCACTCATCACCCAAAAATTGTAACCTACCCACTGGATACTTGGCAGCATACTTAAACAAAAATACGACAGAACACCTCACGTTGGTCAAGGCATGAGAGGAAGGATATGGGATGGGACATCCACACAGTCACGTACCTCCTCTGTGTCAGGCAGCAGCTTGCAGAGCTCATTTAGATTCTCACTGCTATATCGCTGACCCCGGCCTTGTCTCACATCCTCTATGATCTCCTGCACAGACCTTAAGGCCAGGGAGGAAGACACACCATCAACACTTAGTCCTGAATTATGCAAGACAATATCACAAGCTAGAGGAAAAGGGGTCTGCTAGCCCGACAAACCTTTTGAAATGTCGCAGAAATATCCCAATATTCAAGCTGCGTTTTCCATCCAGGATAGATACCTACAAAGACACCCAGATGAAGAGATAAAGGGACACAGGAGGAACAAACAATAGAAATTGAAGTTAATACCAGAACCCTATTTTGAGCTGCACAATTGTGGTCATTGTAAAAAACACAAAGCTGTTATCAGTATATCTCCATTCATATTTAGCTCTCAGTCTTTCTCATAGCTTACTGACCCGCACGGGTGTGTTCTGGGAGGTTGTGAGGGCCTTGGGGTTGCCAATCCTGACCCTGTTCCCCTTCCCTATGGGAAAGCTCATCTTCTGTCCAAAGAGTTCATCCAGGGAGGACATGTCGATGCGGAACTCATCCGAACCTGTCCACACGCTCCTGCGTCCCATCACCCGTTCCCTCGGGATCTGGTCCCAGTTCAGCTTCCGTAGTTTGGGACATCTCGGGGAATCGAGGGGAGATGATGATAGGAAAGATGGCAGGGGAGGTGGGGGAGGAGGAGGAGGAGGAGGATGCTGTAGGGGAGGAAGAACTGGCCTCTGATCCATTGTATTTCTTCTGGATTCAGACACTGTAGAAGCTGGAAATAAACAGATAGGCCTGATGTCCCGTCTTTATCCTTTGGCCTAGGGTCCACCCCACTCTCAGCAGACAGCTGAAACCTGCCTGGTCCAATTTTCTGGATGTCTAGGATCAAATGAATGACATTTTGACCTTAATTTTACAGTCTTCATGCATCTGTTTTAACAACAGAACTGATGTGATACAGTCACAAGTCACCTGAGGCAAATTTGTAAACAAGTATTATGCCAATGCACGTAGGCATAGACCTTTGCGATCATGAACATGAAATTGATGTTAACCAGTGAGACAAAAGATGACAATAGCTTTCCCGATTTCACTAAACTGGATACTACTGTTAAAATTATTATTGTTAACACAGGGGTGTTTTCCATCAATATATAGATCTGTTTATAGCCCTCTGATAAAGAATTCCTAAACAAACCCTTTGGCTATGAACTTCCAAACGCCCCGCAAGCGTCACGCACTTACGATCATTCACAAAGAGTTGTGCTGGGTATTTTTTTCTAACGCATCAACCGT
Source organism: Clupea harengus (assembly GCF_900700415.2). Classification (NCBI taxonomy): domain Eukaryota; kingdom Metazoa; phylum Chordata; class Actinopteri; order Clupeiformes; family Clupeidae; genus Clupea; species Clupea harengus. The sequence continues at coordinate 1,115,651 of NC_045159.1, read as the reverse complement.
GGCAATGTGACGGTCCCTTAAACTATAACATTCAGACTAAGAATTTCATGGCATATTCACTTTTTAGCTGACATACAAACGCTAAACTCCTACAACCCAAATTCAGAGTGAAGCAGACTGTAATCAATTGTTGAGAAACTTGTGCAACAGTTCACTAGACGGGGAGACAAAACGCTCTGCACTATCAAAATGTTGAAATTAATTGTCAGTCGCAGGTACAGCCAAATAATATGTACCGACAGTAGTAGCCTATATACTTTTTTTTCCCAGTTTCTAACTTTACGTTATCATCACCACATTTTAGATACACAAAAAAACAAACTTACACTGTGTTCGCGGGCATCGAATGAATGATTCGGCTTACAAAGCCATGTGGATAGGGGAAAATGGGTTTCGGCAAAGAAGCCATCATCCCTGCTCCCAACAGTACTTCAACATACGTTGATTCCGTTAACTACTGTCTGCCTGTAGGCTGTGAGGCAGTGACGCCTGTCTGTAACCCAACTTCCCCGCCCTCAGTACCATGCATGGAGTTTAATCCCTGATCGAAATGTCCAAGGGACGAAAACAATCAATTTCAATCAATATCTAACGTTCGCCAATTACAGAAAAGACACATGATCATTCCTTATCTAACACTGAAAAAAAAACCGATCTATAGAAATGCAGCATTCTTATTCACAGAGTTGGCTACTGTATGTTCTGAAGTCACAGGCCTACTTGCGATGGAGAGAAATGTGTAAATCACTTCATTCCATTAGGCTACTCTACATCGTTCATAGGGCAACGTGTGCCAAAAAAGAAAGAAAGTATGCAAGTACTGAAAGTTTTGCAGATGTGTTATTTGAACCAAGTATCCCATCACTATCTTACTTAATTGCTTTCGTTGTGCCAGAGCTGCATAACAAGCAAGAGCAACGTAGGTAACAATTTGAGAGGCTACAGACAACGAAACCAAAACCTGCTTAATTAAGTTCCGGTTTCACCCAAAAATCCACAATCAGTGTGAAATTGTAAATCGTGGAGCACAGATTAGCTGGATGAAGCATAATCTTTACTTGTTTCCATATGTAAGAAGGACTACAACGCAAAAATATCTTCACTCATGCAAGTTTCACACAGACTCAAATTTGTCGTTCTTACCATTCTAAAACATTCACAGGTGTGAGTGCGTGTGCGCGAGCCCGCGACCGACTGAGAGAAAGAGAGAGCGAGAGAGCGAAAGGGTGGTAAAGAGCGACTTCCAGGAAATACCAGGGGATTAGAATAAAACAATGAATGAAGTAATGTGCAGAGTGCTACAGAGCGCTACAACAACACTCAACTCAGATCCTGACATGTACACACTAACGCATAGTTTCATATAATCGAATTATTATATATTACATGTAGTTTCATTCATATAAAGAGAGAAGGGGGGGGGGGGGGGGTATTAAAGGTTTTGCTTTAATGACAGATACTGTCTACGTGAATACTGGGCCGTCACGAAGTAATTACAAGCATTCACTGAACAGCTCTCGATCACTGTGTGAACTGTGACTTCATTCATCAAATGATGATCAAAAAGGCCAATTAATCAATCAGCCACCTTGAGCAACAGCTGAAGCAAAAGGTCTATGAAAGGAATGGGCTCTATCAGCTTTTTAGAGTTCTGTTTGTTTTGTTAAAGAAATCATTATGGCATGGGTGCTTTTTGGACTCAGTGTCAGTGACGCGAATGTGTCTGTTTTTGATGTGCTTAAGGTAGATTAGGTTGAACATATCAGCTATGCTATGAGGGAGGACTGTAGTTAGTTTGGATACAGCACCAACATTTTGTGAAAGTATTTGTGAAAGTATTTCTAAGAGTCTAGGTACTGCCCCCATGCCATTTCAGAGTGCAGGAAACACAATGGTCTGGTTTCCTTCCTAACATTCCTAACACCCTAGAATGCACTATAGTACTTACACTGAAGTGGATACATTTACACACAGCAAAAAGGCACAAATACACACACACAGACACACAAGACAATTTGTCCTAGAAATATTTTGCTGTTGTGTCTTTGCTTACTTTTCGGAAAACATTATAATAAATAAAGCAGGTGAGTTCTGACGTTGTGTACAGTGACTCCAGCTTTCCTGACAGAACTATAATCAGCTTGACAATGGGCATCATACAAAAGGAAAGAGTGTTTCCTGGCCAGTGCTAAACAGCAGATGATGAATTTGGAAATGAATAACAAAAGATTTATCTGCAGTCATAAAGAGAAAATATGAGATATAGGATCACCTTACATTTGAAAAACTTTTATTGATTTGACTACAGGATATAGGGGAGGGGGGAAACACTTTAGATCATTAATGCCCAAGATTCAGGGTTTAAAATGTTGTGAGCTGCTTGACGTATTTGGACTGAACAATATTTTAAATTCATAATGCTCATTCTAACAAAGATCCAAAATCCAAACTGGTGAGGATAACCTACCTTGATGATAAACCATACATTCTACCCAAGCTACTGGTGTACATTAATACATTATACACTTGCAAAACAAGTTCGATGGAGAGTGCAGCAAACAGTACCCTCCTGTGGTTTAACAAGGCATTACGCTTTTAAGGAAGTTCACAACGAATATATTCTTGACACATTATTATGTGACCTGTCATGACGGTTTCCTTCTCCCTCAGGCATACCGGCATTGTAGCATTATTTTGTGCAAATCTCCTGTATGCTGTGTAGGCCATATAGAGCTCATAGTAGAAAAGGTTACAAGGGTATCCTCATTGGAAACACACACACACACACACATATAATTAATAATTGTCAGGTTTTAATGGCACACACGACACAATGGAACACACACATGTGCACATATGGAGGCGACACAGGACACACACACACGCAGGCCTGAGGTCGCGGTGAATTTATTCTCTGCCTTTTCCCATCCTGGACCGTCCTTCCTCCAGGACCCCCCAGGAGCAGTGGGCAGCTTGTAAGCGCCCAGGGACCAAGTGAAGTGAAGTGAACTGTCCATCTTTGGTCAGGGATGGACATGTGTTCTGTTCTTTTGCATGTTTTTCTGTTGGGGTTCTTAGTGGAGGAAACCCCTTGTGAACACGGGGAGAACATGCAAACTCCACACAGAAAGGTCCAGGAGATAGCCCACCTGAGCACTGAAGGTCTGGGGAGGACCTGCCCCCCAGAGCCAACAGCGCCCCATGCGGGAATCGAACCCATGACCTTCTTGCTGAGAGGCAGCAGACACACACACACACACACACTAACACGCACACAAACACACGCACACGCACACACATACACGCACATTCCATCTCCAACTTTGCATGTTGAACAACCGTATAGATCACCTAGACATGCACATGATCACATGACTGTACCTGTTCTGTAACATTTTTAACATACATGCTAATCAGAAACATCTAGAGCATCAGTGTGTTTTTGTTTTTAACAATGCCTTTTTCAACAATGGGAATGTATACTAAGAACCGTCAAATATGGTACCCCTCTGCTGGTATAAGTCCACTATAAACTGCCCTTTTTTAAACCAGACTAGTCACCTCCGGGTATTATTTTGAAAGAGCAAGTAAGAAAGAAATGCCAGCTCAAGTCTCAACTGGGTCAGATTAGACAGGCATTCCTACACACTGATGCGTAGAAGGGCACTCTCATAAATAATGAATTCAAAATGATTAATTATTAACAGTAAAAAATGTTAACTGTAAAAATAATTATTTATTAACAGTGCTGTCTTGAGTGTCACTGTACTGGTAACATCTTCACGATTCAAAAACCTCTCATTGTTACTACTTATGGCATCTGTTTTCTTTCAGAGAGAGAGAGAGAGAGAGAGAGAGAGAGAGAGAGAGAGATGCTCCAAAGCATGTTTAGGACGGTTTTTTATGTTTGGGATTGTTGGGATCTTAAAAGTATGTGTGTTCTTACCGTAAGAGGGATTCAGAATGTATCTATGCATCATCAGAGATTCAAACTAGTTCTTGGAATATCTTTTGTGAATGCCCTAGACTAGAGGCTCAGTCTTCTGTTTAGTTTGCATATCTTAAATACAGTATGGCTATCTTATATGTACTGTGCAGCACTGCATATTCACTCCTCGTACAAACTGTTTTACCTTCCAAATAAATGTATTTGATGTGTGTTTAAAGTTGTCAGAGGTGGATGGTTAAAGAGTCATAAGACTTAATCTGTCATAAGACAGAAGACATGGTGTGACGTCTAAGCACAGACTGCACATTGCGTGCTTCAGATGGCCTACATACCTCTTCAGATGTATACTTCTCTGAAATGGATTTCACAATGGGGAGGCAGGGCTGCATTCTAGTATCTGGCAACACTGGATTCTCTCTGTGCGGTAAGAAAAAAATGCATTCCCCTTCACCATGCTACCTCCCCCAAGATACACACACACATACACACACGTTTTAAACCAGTTTCTCACCTGAGGAGGTCTTTCATCATTGCTATCAGATGTTTTGCTGTCAACCACTGTGTAAGGGGGGGGGGGGGGGGGGGGAACAGGTTGACCAAGATGCCAAGGATGCATGGGGAAGGGGTGTCATCAGCCTGATAAATGTTCACTTGTCTTTGACCCTCAATCAGAAACTAGCTCTAGGAAAGTCTCTCTCTCCAGTCAGCAAAAACCCCAGTGATTACTGCAGCATCTGGAGGGAAGAGACGACTCCCACAAGCTCATGATTACACTCAACAACAGGGTAAGACACGCTAGCTGTGTATACTGTAGATATGGGCCTACTGACAGCTTCTTAATCATTGCTATTAATTCAGGATAATGTTTGCATGTTTATATGTACGTGTACGTTGTAGCCTGTTTGCAGTGTCTGCAGACTTTGTAAAGTTGTGGAGCCTGTAAGTACAGTCTAATTACCTAGCCACATTGTTGTGGTATTATACACAACTATCCCTGGGCAACTTCACTGTAATCATAAAATTGTCGCTAAGTGTGTACAGAAATAGCTGCACTATAAAGCTGATGGGTGTATTGTGTTAGTAATGATTAGTTATAGGCTTTCTGTCGATTAGTTAGTTGGCTTCATGTTCTTTTAACTTAATTTGTTGTTTATCTTATTGTGACACATGCATACAGAGAGAGAGAGAGAGAGAGAGAGAGAGATAGAGTGAGAGTGAGAGTGATGCTCCAAAGCTATTTAGGGCGTTTTTTTATGTTTGGGATTGTTGGGATCTTAAAAGTATGTGTGTTCTTTTCTGTTCTGCTTGTGTGAACCCAACACCAACAGACCGGAAGACCAAGAGTTGAAGAAAACTTCTGGCAATAGATTCAGTTGTCTTTTGCCAAAACCAACCCTAAGAACTTATAGTTCTGTGTGGAAAGCAATTCTTTGGGGCTGAAGAGCTCTAAGAAGATAGATGCATAAAATATAATGCAAAATGTGTACAGTAGCATGAGTATGAGTAGTAGTTTATCAGGTAAAATGTCAACATTAGTCTTTTATTTCTGTTCCTATTGTCTCTTTGATACAGGTTTAGCAGAGGAATTGAATCAACCATGACATCAAAGGGTGCGTTTACTCACCGTCAATTGTCATTGTTACGAACTGCATGGTCGTCAGTCTGACTTTCAGTGACAATCTATGATTGTGCAGTGAGTAGTTTTTGTTGTAAAAAAAAACTGAAAGGCTTCTACACCTAAAGTAAAACTACAGTTATGATAGAGAACTGTTGGGGGAACATTTTCATTAAGTCCAGGAGCATTTCATTTTTTTTTGTCAACAAAAAACACTTATTACTCAAAACTGGAATAAAGATGAATTATGGAATTAATCAGAATGTAATGAATACACTGTATGTAGTATTCACATAATCTTTATGATTAAAATGTTCATTTTGTATGACTTAGCTGGAACATTTAGAAAAGCTCTACTTTGGTATTCAAGCTATTTTACTAGTATGGACATCCCAGTTACCCTCTCTTTTACACAACAATACTTCTGTGCACTATAGATTTACCCTTAAAGAATGAACACCATTTTTCAATCTATTTGCAATAATTTGGCTGATCTATTTAAAGCTATACTTTTCAGTTTGAATACCACTGTGGTGACTTTCCTATATCTTAAATTATTGTGTGTGTATGTGTGTGTGAGTGTGTGTGTGAGAGAGAGAGAGAGAGAAAGAGAAAAGAGAGAGAAAGAGAAAAGAGAGAGAGAGAGATTGTGCAACAGGCCCATTGTTAGGCTATTGAGGACATTTTGTGATCTGTGTACTGTGTGTTGCAGACATAGATAGAGAGGACGTGTTTCTGACGACCAAAGTGCGGACATCACTGAAATCAGATGTCTGCTGGATCCAAAAACGCTTAGAAAAAGAAGCAGAGGAGAGACCTAAGCTTCGGTAATTAGAAGCTAGACTAGTAACCATCTTGTCTAATATGAAACAGTGAAACACAATTGCCTACTCACTTTGTGCTTCTAAGGACTTCAGAATGGCAACAAATAAATCTGCTTTATTCTCTCCCTCTCTATCTATCTATCTATTTATCAATCTGTCTATCCATCGATTTATCTATCTGTGAAAAACAACTCAGCCCAACACTTGACAGAAAAAACTCAGAAATGAATTCTGCAGAAATCTCCAGCAGCAACAGCAAGTGAGTCCTGGCAGGTGTTAAACTCTAACAGGTGTTTAACTCTGGGTGACATTTAGTGGCATTAGTTGCCAGGCGCTTAACTCTGTGTGATATTTAGTTAGTTGCCTAAAAGAAAATACTTGTCAACAAATATCCAAGGAATGTGGAAGACCCATGCACAGTACATCCTTCATGGGCATACAACACATTGCTCACATTCTGCTCTTCGTGCAGACGTTGTGCAGAGCAAAATGCAGGTGTTCACCGGCCTTAAAATATGATCTGTCCACTGTTACAAACACTTGACCTTTACATTGTTGCTACACCTCTCTTTCTATCTCTGTCAGCGGTGAGAGCCCCAAACCTGTCAAACCTCATTTGGGACACAACAATTCCTATGTTCTTTCCACACTCAAGAGGTTTGAGTAAGTATCTTAACTTCCCGGGCAAGAGTAAACGTGGTGCAAAGAGCAAGCTTACATGTTAAGGTCTTTCTGGCTGATCACATGTCTCCTGGCAGGTCTCCCGAGGAGCCTAGTACCTCTCCAGGCAAGAGTAACCCCTCATATTATGCTAAAAGGTACAGTGATCCTAGTCATACAGCATCAGGAGTAGTAAGACGTCATAATCCAATGAAATGAATCAATTCATTTGTGATTCTCATTTGTTCTTTCACACCCTTCACCTTTCTGTCTCCTATTTGTGTGTTTATGTGGATACAGGGTGATTGTCACAGATGACAACGAGGCTAAGAATGTGTCAGATGATACCACTCTGGCAAAGAGGTGACATTTAAACACACAACACATTACAAGAGATAGTGACCCGTTCATGGGCAAATCTGTTTGGAAAACAAAATGAATTCTTATGACTCCATGCAGCCATTGATTATGAATCTGCTGTTGTCTTTTGCAGCTCAAACGCATCTGTTGATGCAGTAGTTGAGGCCGATGTAAAGACCCCTGAAGCTGTAAGCAATGGAGCTGCAGCTGAATCACTTGTAAAGGAAAAACCTCTTGTCCCGACGCCTGTAGAGATACTGACCCCAGATACTGCCACGCCTGCTGAGACAGTTCCAGGTACTGCCACGCCTGCTGAGACAGCTCCAGGAGTTTCTGCTGTCGCACCTGGAGAGACAGCCTCAGAAGTTCCAACAACCACACTTACAGAGGTCACTCCAGAGGTTCCTGCAGTCACACCTGTACAGACAGCTCCAGAAGTTCCTGAAGTTCCTGCAGTCACCCCTATAGAGACAGCTCCTGAAGTTCCTATAGTTACAGCGGTGAATGCAGCTCCTGATGTTCTTGAAGTTCCTGTAGAAGCAGCCCTTGATGTTCCTGCAGTCACACCTATGGATGCAGATCCTGAGGTTCCTGTCATTACAGCTGTGGATGCAGGCCTTGAAGTTATTGCAGTCACCCCTGTAGAGACAGTCCCTGAAGTTCCTGCAGTCACAGCTGTGAATGTAGCTCCTGAAGTTCCTGTAGTCGCAGCTGTGGATGCAGCTCCCGAAGTTCCTGTAGCCACATCAGTAGAGACAGCTCCTGAAGTTCCTGTAATTACAGCTGTGGATGCAGGCCTTGAAGTTCCTGCAGTCACCCCTGTAGAGACAGCTCCTGAAGTTCCTGCAGTCACACCTGTAGATGCAGCTCCTGAGGTTCCTGCAGTCACAGCTGAGGATGTAGCTCCTGAGGTTCCTGTAGTCGCAGCTGTGAATGTAGCTCCTGAGGTTCCTGTAGTCGCAGCTGTGAATGTAGCTTCTGAAGTTCCTGTAGTCGCAGCTGTGGATGTAGCTTTTGAAGTTCCTGTAGTCGCAGCTGTGGATGTAGCTTCTGAAGTTCCTGTAGTCGCAGCTGTGGATGTAGCTTCTGAAGTTCCTGTAGCCACATCGGTAGAGACAGCTCCTGAAGTTCCTGCAGTCACACCTGTAGATGAGGCTCCAGAGGTTCCTGCAGTCACAGCTGTGGATGAGGCTCCTGAAGTTCCTGCAGTCACAGCTGTGGATGAGGCTCCTGAAGTTCCTGCAGTCACAGCTGTGGATGAGGCTCCTGAAGTTCCTGCAGTCACAGCTGTGGATGAGGCTCCTGAAGTTCTCGAAGTTCATGTGGAAGCAGCCCCTCAAGTTTCTGCAGTCACTCCTGTTGAAGCAGCTCCTGAAGTTCTTAAAGTATCTGTGGAGGTTGCCCCTGAAGTTCCTCCAGTCACACTTGCAGAGGTCAATCCTGAAGTTTCTGAAGTCACATCTGTAGATGCAGCTGGGGAGGTTCCTACCGAGGCCGAAACACCTCGAATTGCACCTGCTGAGGTAGTAGCGGAAACACCTGAAGTTTCTCCTGTGGAGGTTCTGGCCACAGCTGCTGATACACCTGCAGCTGCAGTTATAGAGGCAGTAGTTGAAACACCTGTAGTTGCAACTGTAGAGACAGTAGACAAAACTTTTGAAGAAGCACCTGAAGAGACAACAGTTGAATCACCTGCAGTTACGCTGGCAGATGCCGAGGCCAAAATACTGGAAGTTAAATCTACCAAGGAGGTAGCTGAAACACATGATTCTGAATCCGTTGAGGCAGTGGTTGAAGTGGTGGCATCTACAGAGTCAGCAGCCAAAACAACCGAAGAAGCAGTTGAAGAGGCAGAAGCTATAACTTCTGAGGTAGCACCTGTAGAGTCAGTAGCTGAAACATCTGAACCTGCACCTTTTGAGGTAGTACCTGAAACCACCGCAACAGTGGAGACAGTGGACAAAACATCTGAGGCTGTACCTCTAGAGATTGTGGCACCTGTAGAAGAAGTCGCCCCAACACCTGAAGCTGTTTCTGTGGATGCTGTTGTTACATCTGCTGAGGTTGCTGAGATATCTGTTGAACCTGTTTTGGAACCACCTGAGCAAGAACCAGAAGCACTCATAACCCCCGCAGAGCAACCTGTTGTAGAAACAGCTTTAAATCAAGAAAATATCATCGAATTGTCCGAGGCTTTGTAAGTAATCAAGATATGAAGGAACATATACAGTATATGTCACAAGTTAAAAACATTAGATGAACTAGAGATTTTCTAAATGAAGTAGATTTACAAAGATGTTCACTAATGCAATCATTGGGTTAAAGATTAACTTCCCATTGTGATTGAAGAAAGAAAATTATTTTTTTTCAGGGATGAGGCATACTCACCAGATGAACAACCTAAAGTTGAAGAGACGCTAACAATGTGAGTATGCACTGAAATATGAAATATGGTCTAGGGGTTATATGACTGTAGAAGCTGCTATCAGGATGATGTCACGAGTAACCTGGCCTCTCTTTTGCTTGTAATATGCCACGTTGCCGTTTTAGTCATTTAAATGTTTAATTTTGTGGACATTACATTTATATTTATTGTCAAAAAGTATATTTTTCTCGACTCAAGATTATAACATACGTTTGTATAGTCTGTCTTTGTCAGTCCATGTGTGCCTTTGTATTACAGTATAACACGCCCATCTGTCTGCACACATTGTAACGAGCTAATTGATGGCGATGTCAGAATCATCGTCGACACCCCAGCAATCTGCTGCCATCCGGAGTGCTTCAAGGTAATGAGATTATGCTTTGTGACAGATGCTGTGATGATGTGTTTTAAGGAGGGGGGGGGGGGGGGGGGGGGGGGGTTGATGTGTTTTTATGGGCAGAATTTGTTGCTATAATATGAGCCACAAGACCTCTGAAAAGTATATACTGAAGAATGCACTACGTAGCTTGAAATTCACCACAGTTTAGAGACTGTGTTATGTCAAGGAATGTACTGTAGTTAATGTCATAATGTGATTAGTGATGCACACAAGTCTTTCCAGAACAAATTGCAAAAGCATTCCATTTCCATTCATGTTTTATATCAAGGTTTGAAAGTAAGTCAAGGTGAAAACAAACATCTAGGCAACTCCCGAATGATGGCTGATAATGATGCATGTCACTGAAACTATTTATTGAATGTCAATTGGACTAACAGTTTGTTTGTTTGACTCTCTTCAGTGTGGGAGATGCCAGAAGAATTTGGCTGATCTGAAGTCCTCAATGTTTATTCATGAAGAAGCCATTATCTGTGAAGAATGCTTTGATGCAATCTTTCACATCAGCTAACCAAGCACTAAATAATTTGTCATATCTCAGGTCATATCCGAAACCAATGAGCCAGTCAGGGATTGTGTAAACCAAACAGCTGCTGAACACTTCCTGAGTATCAGGCAAAAAAAAACTTTTTGCTTAGCCATTTTTTAAATTTTATTATAATACTTATTTTTCATGTATTTGTTGTATGTAATATGTAAACATAATGTGTTTGTTCATATATAATGACATCAGTTTAAACTAATTTTGTCACAGCAAGGCAAAAAGCAATGGGTATTATATGAATCATATGTAACATGTAATATGTAAGAGGTTCCTTCACTTACGCATGTAGATCTTACACCAAGTGGCACCAGTAACTACTAATCAAAGTTACACATATAAACAGGAACACAGAAAAGCCATGTCCCTTCTTACATAAGCACATGATTCATACAAAGTAATTATTAATACAAGGCACTTGATTCATATATTCTTAAATCATTAACAGTGCTTGGAAATGATCTCCATCAGCATTTGGCTTAATAAAACTGTGAATTTATTCCATATTATTTGCAGGTGAATTGACCTTCATGTGAACACTTGCACATCCCCATCAACACAGCTGTGTGTTAGAACAGAAACTAAACTGTTTCAGTACCAACAATCTCACAGGATTCAGATTATTTAATATATTATGGAAGGTGTAACATACTTCTCACAGTTGCATACTTATTATTGTGGTGCTATTACATGAAAAAGAAATAAAAACTAGTGGAGATGGTCAATCTTTTGTCATTGTTTATGTTTACTTTCCACTCAACTTAACATTAGCTGTGTTGGGAGAAGAAGGACAGGAGAGATAGCAAAAGGCAGATGAGAGAGGAAAGGAGAGTGGATTAGAGTGTTTGAAATAAATGGAAAAAAAAGACAGGTAGCACCAATTCTCTTCATCATTACCTGAAAGCCATTTAGAACATTGCTTTGCCAATGACAGGTATGTATTTATTATTGTTTAACGACGGTTACATATATCAATTCTAAATAAATAGTAGCATTCAAGCTACAGCGGGGCAGCACGAGTGAACAACAGACACAGACAGTACAAACACAAGGGCTTGGGCAGGTGTGTAAAACATGGCTATAAAGGCAGCAAAGCAAATAGCAAACCAGCAGCAATATGATATACACTGCCATGGTTATCTCAAAGGCCCTAACCAAATATAGACTAGGAAGTACCCAGATGTTGGGAAAGGTATGGTAAAGGGTCATGAACCACTAAACTCATGCCAAAAGAGTGACAAGCAGGCTTTGCGTGGTAAGGGATCCTAACCTGGTGTTAGACAGAGAGCCAAACCTGTATTCAACTCTTATCCTGATGCTCAAACTAAATTGCTAGCAGTACAAACTACCTCATCTCACCCATACCTGAATCACATCACTTTTCCCCCCAGATCGTATTCGTGTCCCAAATAACTAGCCTTTCAAAGATAGTTGCACTGGTGTAAGGTAACGTGTGTTCTTTTGTATGTGGGTTCTGCGATGGTTTATTTTGTCCCAGTGAGCAGGTGTTTCACGAGAAGAGAGTTTCATGAAGCTCTGCTATGATTTCCCCATGGACCCGATAGCCGACAACAAAGAGCAAAGCACAGCGGCAAGACAGAGTGTCTGGGGACGCGGCACCTAGCAACGCATTGCCTTCCTTCCCAGGAAACGCAGGACTGCATAGTTATAAGTGGTGGCCACCAGGTAAAGGAACTAGAGAGAGAGGGGAGAGAGATACAGAAAGAAAAGAATGAGAGTATGCATGGAGGACAAAACACTAAAACACATACTCTTGATTATAAATTCATGTTTATTTCATGTATTTTGTATTCACATTCATGATCAACATTAACCATATTGAAAAATATTTTTTATCACGGCATATAGCAGGTAATATGACTTGACCACTCGTGGACTGAACATAAATGAATGATGTAACCATAACGTATCATTACACTTATGCCTGTTTGCATTATACATTTAAACACAGTTGTCATTACTGATATTATACATTTAAACATAATTGTTATCACTTATATTTTATACTTTCTATTTTATGATGCATGGGTTTCCTGCTGCCTCAGCCTTCCTCTCTCTTACACTCACCAGTGCCAGCAGTGTCACCCCTGCTCCAGCAAAGGCAGCAATGTACAGGTCATAGGTCCAGAAGAACTGCCAAGACAAGACACCGTGCATTAAGAATTCAATGGGTCTTGGTCAAATACCTTCAGTAAAGCCGATTACAGTCCATTCTTTCCCTGTGTAAGAATGCCTGTTTCTTGGCTTTCCACACTGCACTTACCTCGCTGGATTTGCAGATGGATGCCAGGGTCATCCCACAGGCTTTTCCTGGCATTGCGTGCCAGGGAAGTAAACCTGTGAAAAAGAAGAACACAGTTTCTCTACTTCAGTGTGCTGTTTTGGGCATCACCTGTATAATCACCTGTATAATCACCTGCAGATGGAGCTGCAGATGGAGCTGGAAGTGCCTACATGTGCACATATTCACACCCACACATGGAGACCTACACACACACACACACACACACACACACACACACACACACACACACACACACACACACAAACAAACACACAAACACACAAACACACAAACGCACAAACCTACACACACACACACCCCACAAACACACACACACACACACACACACACACACACACACACACACACACACACACACAAACACACAAACACACAAACACACAAACCTACACACACACACACACACCCCACAAACACACACACACACACACACACACACACACACACACACACACAAACACACACACACACACACACACACACACACACACTTACGCATATGCACTGATGTATTCAGATTGGAAGAGAAACTTACCATACTGCCTAGCATCCATGCAAACCCATGCGTGCTGGTTGATGCTGGTGGTGGTCTCGGACAGGATGTTGATGGTATGGCAGGTGTCCTCCATGTTGTAGAAGAAGTAAACTGGGATGGCGGACACTGCGAACACTGCCAGCCAGATGACCGCCAGGATGTACGTCACTATGACGAACTGGAGGGGAGAAGAAGGCCCAGTTCACAAGAAGTAGGAGAGTGTGTGAAAATGGAATGTAGAAGCTGTTGTCTTTATATTACAAACTGATAGGGATATGAAGGCAAGTAGTCAGCACACATACACCCCAAACCACTAGTCCACCCACTGCCCACTCAAAATGATTCAGATCACTCGCTAAAGATCTTACTAGGATCTATGGAGATTATAATTCAAGGTGGTAAAAAATAATGCCTTAATACTTAATATTT
>NC_045159.1:1056590-1096590 GCF_900700415.2 Clupea harengus | reverse complement strand
TGCGGACAGATATAAATATCAGCGTGCCGCTCGACACTGACCAACCCACTGACCCTGATGCTGTCTGTGATGGCTCACACACACACACACAAGCACACACACACGCCATCAGAGACGAGCAGGTCCAGAGAGAGGTGTGATGTCATTGACCTATCTATTTGTGTTGAGAGCTTATGTTTTCCAGGGGTTTAAGAAATTGTGCTTAACAGCATTATCTTTAAATAGTATCTGTTTATAGAAATATTTCACATATACACAAGGGTCCAGTTTAGTGGCGATGACATGGAAGAATTGCCCAAAGAGGTCCTACTGAACCATGCTACTGAACCAGCTATGCTTCTCTAAAAAAATTCAAATTCACTGCTCACTCGTTACGGTCCTTGTATTTCTTCAATATTTGTGTATTCTTGATTTAATATTTAAATATGTAAAAAGAACGCTTTTTATTTTTTTGATGTTGTAAAACTGACAGTATATTTAGTAAGAGTAAATAAGGGATTTGGCCAAATGAACATGCTTCAGGATCTCAGGCATAGTGTGATGTCATGGCAATTACATCTGAGGGTTTTTCGGGTCACCGGGACCTCTTCTGATTCTGATGGGGCCTTCAACTCCTGAGAGCTGATAGGTGGTTAAAGAGGGCCTTCAACTGTTCATCATTATCATGACGGAAGTGGATACTTTGGCCTCTGCCATTTTTCCGGGCACCATCCCAAATACTAAACTAGCTAAAGGCAGAAGTTTTCTCCATTCCTGTATGAAGTTATTCCACTCGGTGTGCACGGCACCTCACTTCAAGCTAATTAATTTTGCCCTGCGCAACCGTTTCAGTCTCTGGAGCCCCACCCTTAGCCCCAGAGTCTCTCAGACTGGCAACTTTATTAGAACACATCTGCTATGTTCTCTGACCAGGTCCATAGCAGACTGGAGCCCACAGAGTGGAGGTCTACTGTATGTGTTTCTCTTTGAGTAGGTCAGTATTGTGAAGAAGTAAATCGTTCAGACACAGAAAACTCAAACATACTGTAAGCAAACAGTTTACTGTAAAGTTCAGGACAGAAATGTTACAGAGTATAAAAAAGAGGAAATGACCATGTTTACCTCAGTTGTTTTACAGCTGATTTCTAATGAAACATTTCTGTAATATGAATATCTGAGCATCCTGGCAGCAGACATGGAACTCAAATTAATTATTGTAAGATGTGTCATTCATGTGAGTAAAATCAGTTATTACAATCACTGTCAGTCATGTGAACAGTAATCAATTGTTTACAATATACTGGTATATCATGGTACTTAAATTTACATATTTCAATTCCTGTTTTTAAACTCTATCATCAGTCTGGGCTGATGCTGATGCTGATTCATACTCAACCACCCACAGCTATGAAAGTGCCTCATTAACAGCAGATAGGCTCTAAGTTACAGACTCAGAGAGAGAGAGAGAGAGAGAGAGAGAGAAAGAGATAGAGAGAGAGAGAAAGAGAGAGAGAGAGAGAGAGAGAGAGAGAGAGAGACATCTTACCTACCAAATAGACACAGATTTCTTTAAAGTCCTGCCATAGCTGAGGGTTCCCTCATTTATTTAGAAGCCAGAATATGGAGGCGTCCTCCACAGTTGTTGATCCCAATAAGGAATAAAGATTAATTTGTGGAAATCTTAGATATGCAATCAATGGACACATCTAAGTCTGACTGATACAGGTAGTTTATACATTATTCTATACACCCTTATAAATACCCTTGAAGAAGCCCTATATGTATATTTATATATATTTGCACATTCATTATGTTTCATAAGAAACTAGAAAAGCAGTGGCTAAATGTATCTGATTCGAAAAGGGCAATATTTTCAAGCAAAGCAAATTATGTCTTTTCAGCTAATGAGGTGCCATCCTCAACTGCTTTCACCGTTGAAGAGACATATCAAACTAATAAGACTGAAGATAAATTGGAGAAATGAAGATCAAAGGTATAACAGACAATACAACACAGCATTACTACAACATAATTAGTCCTTGCGCAAGACATTTCACACAAATGTATTAATTTCAAAAGCATAAATACACAGTCACTCGTATTCCCTTGCTTTTTTCTCCATCCATCTCTGTTTCTGCCTCTCTAAGCACACTCACACACGCACATGGAGAGAAAGAGCGAGAGAGAGAGAAAGAGAGAATTGCTGAGGCATATTGTGCATTTTCACAGCTAACTAATTTGACTCTTTTGTCGGCTGCTAAAATGTTCATTTCAACCGTTGCACCATTTTCCTGTCAGAGTATTCATTTGTCCTCCTGCCCTAGTCTTTCCTCTGAGTTATACTCTCCTCAAGGAAGGGGGGGGGGGGGGGGGGGGGGGAAACGCACGCACACAGTGATTGAAATGCTTGTAAAATCCCAAGTGGGTTTAGTTTTCTGACCAAATGTCTTCTCTTGATGCACATAAATGTAGAAGCCTGGAAAAGCCTAGAAAGAAAACTTTAGTGGACTTCTTTTTAAAAACCAGCTGTACACATATTACATAACAATGACAAATATATTGCAGTGCTTTTACACTGTGGCCTTCAGTAAGATCACAGTTCCCGCTGTCGTGCATGAGACAAAGAGCGTGTTGTTACAGAAATCCTCCGTTAATCTTGTAAATTTGATGACCAAGGTAACAGGATAGGATAAAGCGGTAATGCTTTTGAGAGTTCCGAGGCAGTGTTCTGGGTTTGGCACAACAGAACGTTCTGGTTTGGCAATTCAGCACCTCACGTCCATAGAAAGCTTGGCACACTCGTGTGGCTTTTGAGATATAAATATATACATGGTTTGACCTGGTTCTTCTACATTCGTCAGCGTATGGGCTGTGACTTGTTATTTCATTCAGTTCAGTTTTTTTTCTTAAAATAAACCACTGTGGTCCATGCCTTCCAAGGTAATTAAAGAGGGTACCTGGAGGTTCAGAGGGATCCTTACATGTCCAATCTACAGGAAAGGTTTTGCCATCAAACAAACTTTCCATCAGATGTTGGTAAGCTTTGACAGAGCGGTCTGTCTTCAGAGTAGAACAGACAAACTGACAACAAAGCGGGTCAAAACGGGGTCAGAGCTATTAAATGAAAATCTGAAAGGTGATTTTGTCTATGAGGCTACTAGCACGGTGTCTTTCAACATTAAACATGTTTTGACACTGTGCAAGGTGAACTCTGTGGGCTCCACAGGGTCGCTGAGTGGGGATGGTGATGAATTAAAGGGTGGTAGTAGGTTAAATACTGTGGAGTCAGCGTTATTTTCAGTTAGTAGAAAATCAAGTGGCATTCATGACTGAAACAGGGGCAATGGCATACTAATTCAGTGACGATGGCACAATATACAGGCATGTATTGCACAAAGAATGAGGGATAATACAATGAGGAATACAGTAGTGTATGATGGATTTCTACTGCTGTGGTGTCTAGGGGTCCTATGGTGTAAGTGAAGTGGTGAAAAGATAAGAGAACCAAATAAAAATAAAAATAAAACTACAAATTAACCTCTTTTTAGGTTCTCTTAGCTTTCCTTTTCTTCATTGATCTTGTCGTCCTTGGGGAACTTATTGGTCTGTACATTTTCTCATTGTAACAGAAGTGGTGATGGTGGTGGCGAGGTTGGTGAGGGAGGGTTTATACCCGAGTGGTTGAATGAGAGTGCGGCAAGCCTGTGGAGTTAAAGCCATGGGTGAAAGTATTGTAAGGGTGCATGCTGGGATGTCCCATCAATGAATTGGGGGTCATGGTGATGGTATTGGGCGCCATGGTTACCGTGTTGGGCGTCATGGGGATAGAGTTTGGCGTCATGGCGACCGAGTTGGGGGCCATGAGCGGGATGTCGTCGGGCGAGCGGCGCAGGGTCAGAGTGTAGTCCCTTGGCGAGGACGCCGGGGTCAGCCGCAGCGGGTCGCACAGGCTGCCCACTTCCTGGTTGCCGCTGATGGTGGACGGGGCGTGGCTGATGTCGTTGGAGGCGTTCTGCCGGGGCGTGGTTGGCTGCGGGGGCATGTCCTGACGGCTGCGCTTGTCCTTCCGGTAGTAGAGTGCGGCGAACGCCAGCACGTTGAGGAAGAGCAGCGAGGCTCCCACAGCGATGGTGACGCTCAGCTCGGTGGAGTAGTCGCGCGGGTTGGCAATGACCATCGGGCCCCGGTTGTCTCCGCTGTGGGTGGATACGGACGGCTGCTTGGTGTTGGGTGATCCGGCCTTGCGCTGGTTGGGGCGGGGATTCTGGGTGGTTTGCAGGGGCGGCACGCGGGTGGTGGTGGAGGTGTAGTGGAACATGTCGTGCAGGTTGTAGAGGTGAGGGACAAGGTGCTTCCAGAAGGCAACCTTGGTGGCTCGGTAGTGGTCACGCACACGTGGCTTCAGGCCGATGTGCAGGTAAAGCTGGTCGTTGGGGTTGTACTTGGACCAGGAGACCTCCTCGAAACGATTGGCCTTGGTGTGGATGAATTTGGTGTCCTGAGGCACTGGCTTATTGGGATCACTGCAAACATATAGCAACAGAAACACAGTCAATCTCAGTCTTGGTCCAGTGAATTACTACAAACTACAGCTATACAGACACCTCACAAGGTTTTTAACTTTCTAACACTGGTCACTGCCTAGAACAGCATAACCTAAGCTGTTGCTTAA
The DNA here is from genome assembly GCF_900700415.2 of Clupea harengus. Taxonomy (NCBI): domain Eukaryota; kingdom Metazoa; phylum Chordata; class Actinopteri; order Clupeiformes; family Clupeidae; genus Clupea; species Clupea harengus. Next base: position 1,091,939 of record NC_045159.1, on the reverse strand, counting down.
GACACTAGACCCATTGTTTGATATCAGCAAGTTCTCAGGATCCAATGACCCAAGAAGACACTACCAAGAGTGCAGTACCACACATTACATCTGGATGGCAGGGTTTCATTCTGTCTTATTTTGTGTGTATCTCACTAAGTGGTGAGCCATCTTCCCACTGGTTCCCTATTTCAATCCATGTAGCACATATTCACTGCTAGTTATCATTTCAAACAGTACTCATTTCAGCTATCTAAAAAACTCAGTATGAACCACCCTATATACAGAGTGATTGCGAAAATATTCCTTACCCGCTTTTGGCAAAGTTAGTCCAGTAGGTCATTACCACGGCACTGAGCATGATGTCATTGCGGGAGAAGTTACAGGGAAAGAGTTCTGTTGGCCCAATCAGTGGCACGCCAAACACGTACGGCATCTCATCTCCGTGGGCTGAGTCGGACCAGGCGGGCTTCATGGGGCTCTGACAGTGGTGGTAGAAGGCGTAGAAGTAGGTGGGTGACCCATAGCGCGCGTGCAGGTCTGCCGTCACCACTGAGGGCTCCACCCACTGGTGGTCAGTGAAGAGGGCCACCAGAGTCTTCCGCCGCGTCTCCGGGTTGTCGCGGTCCGCCCAGTCTGTGTACATGAACTTTATCGTCTCCCGAAGCGTGTCCTTCCCCTCCGGGTAACCGTACAGGCCGTCCACGAAGTCGGACACGGCGAAGTCGAAGTCCGAGCCCGACACGCCGCCGTCGTCGGGGTCCACCACGCCCTCCACGAAGCGCAGACCCTCTCCCTGGTTGACCCCCAACATGATGTCGTAGTTGAGGAACTCGCCCTGCTCCATAAGCACTTCCGGGTCGTCGGGGATGAGGTCGCCGTCGATGACGGGCCCGAAGGCCACGTGGAAGCGGGCAGGCTGGATGTCCTGCTCCACCAGCTCCTTGTGGCTCCGCTTCTGCAGGCACAGCACAAGGTCGTGGGTGTCCAGCACGTTGCAGCCCACCCGCTCGGCCAGCTGGCGCGTGTACTTCACTGGCTGGTAGTTGACGGCCCAGCTGGACAGAGCTGAGCCACTCTGGATGATGGCACGGTGGAACAGGCCTGCAGAGGACCGGACAGAAACAGAAATAAGGGTTATCAGGAGGACCGCTGGCTTCTCTCTTTAAGTTTAACACGTGATGGTCTAATCTTCTCTACAAGACAGTCCCCTCTCAGAAGACACGTTGACTTCCCAAGGTACTCATAGTTCATGAGTTCAATTCAATCAAAACATTTAAAAACCCTTCCCAACCAGTACACAAAGGCTAGTGAAAAGCTTTACCGCAATAAAACACTAGAACAAAAGATATTTAACAAGTGTCGAGTGATACTGATTTCAATAGCAGATGGAGATCAAAGGATAGACAGAGATCAAAGAGGCCCAGAAATCCCAACAGACACTCTCGCATTCAAACTCGCAAGAACCAAAAAAAGTTGAGGGGCACATGTATGATTTGAAGGACTATGTTTCTCACGGTGAACTAATCATAAGACTGTGAGCCGCCTTAGGCGCAGGAGACGTGAGATTACTTCAAAGTCCATTAACAGACCGTGGCTAACTGGCAGGAAGAGCTGCAATTTTAGTATGATAAATCACTTTACATAAATTAGATTTAAGATGCCTTACACTTGAACTATATCGCACATAATTTGGTTTGCTTACACAATCTCTCACACAGGCTTGTTTTTACACTTAAATCTTTATTATTCATTATTTAGCTAGAGCAGGGAACTCAAATACAAACTCAAACATGTTGAATCCAAAATCACAGACATTGTGACTATGCAGTGGTCTCAGGTTTATACAATGTGTGAATATAAATGCAAATGATGAAAGGGAACCTTTCACCTAAGGTCTTCAAAATCATTTCAATTGCAAGATATTATTCCAACAACAACTTCTTGAACGTTTGTTTAGTCAGTCACGTGTCACCGTGTTCGATAACAAACATGTCTAAAAAATGAGAAAAAATAAAAAAGGAGACACGTGGACAAGACAGATGTCCAAAAAGGAGAACAAATATTAATTAAAAACTTGAAAGGCTAGTACAGTAAGTGAAGGCTGCAGCTTTTCAAGGACATTTAATGGATTTCAGTGTCCTTTTTAATTGGCAAATGCTTCAAAGACCAGTCAAAATCAATTATAAAAGATTTTCTATCAGCAAAAATGTATGTCTCTGTATGAGGGAACATTTCAATGAAAACCTATGTCTGCCTTATAGAGAAGTAGAAATGGAAGGAATGTCAGTGAAAGTAAATGAAAGTAATGATTCTCCTCTTTTAGCAATCAGACAACTCAACAGTCTCTGGGGTATGGTCGAAATATACTTTTCACTAGATTCTAAAGTGCTTATAAGGAAAACACATTAATTATTGAATTATGAAATATTTGGCAAAGGCAAATTCAAATACAAAAGAGAATATTTCAGAATAATCAATTAAAAAAATTGTGTTCAAATACTCTGGTTCATAGGAAAACAACAAACGCTAACTAATTAGAGTATATATTATGAGGGAACTTTTCAATGCATAGTTTGCAACAAGTAAGGTTAGTTATGCTGTATATATTAATTCCTTTATCAGATCTCGGTCCTTTGTCATCTGTCATTATGAAAAAAGGAGATCGATGAAAAACTGCCTTTGCAATACGTACATGTGCGATTACTGAATGCAGTTGCAAAAGTACATGATTATACAGTCATTTCTTTAGGCTTATCTGATGGACCCACCTCCTAGTGAAGTATATTTTCATAAAGGATATGAGCTATGAAAGTTCACTGACTAGGTCTTAATAACCTCATCTCATGCAGTATATTTCATATATTTCCATGGACAGAATCCACATGGTAATTCAGATTGTGATCTACATTAAATGGGCTGTGTGCTTTGTACCTCCGTGAGGTCATCTGCGCTGCCCATACATCAGTGGTGTCTGGTGCAGTGTGTGTGTGTGTGTGTGTGTGTGTGTGTGTGTCTGGTGCAGTGTGTGTGTGTGTGTGTGTGTGTGTGTGTGTGTGTGTGCAAGGTGACTGCCTGGCACGAGGAAGGGGAGGATGTACGACGCCCCCCCACCACCACGCCCCTCCCGCGCTCTATTTATCATCACCTGACCTTCTTCTGCCCTCACTCGTCCTCCTTCCTTTCACTCTCACTCCATCACTTCAACACTTTCCTCTCTCTTCACTCTCCCCCCATCCCGTCCCACCTGCCATTCTTCTGCTTCTCCAAGGCTCCTCGCTTCACACCTCCTGCCCCTCTACTTATCTCCACCCCCCCCCCCCCCCCCCCCCCCCCCCCCGGCGCCATGGAGCTGGAGGAGCTGAGAGAGTGTGATTAAAACTCCCAAACACATGAATATATAAATAAATGAAGCTAATGAACGAGGAGATGAACTAATAGAGCGTGGTATTTATTCTGCGTCTGATCGGAGAGGACAGGCCCATGCAGTAATATACGATCTGCTTTGGGAGAGGACAAGCCTTCGCCTGGAGCTCCACGCTTTTAGGCTGATTACTGATAGGACAGGGGAGGGAAGACGGACCGCCACCTTTCCTGCTCCTCCCACCGGCTCCCAAGCAGAAATTCTGTCCCAAGGCGTTGACATCAATCTAATCTATTATATGTGCTGTGCACCAGTAAGAAAAAAAGAAAAACACGTGCCATATGCTGTCACAATTACTCCACCACATGGCACTCCTGTTGCATTCGGTGATGAAACTAATGTCAGCTCCACTGCCGACTATGGGATCTGGGTCTTCTGGATAGGAATAATGGAAAATGAGAATAGCCACAACTGTGCTTCCCAGTAGCTTAAAATAATGGTTTAACGGTGACAGTAAAAAGAAATCTGCCATTACTGGACCCCTACATCTGTTCGAAACGTAAAAAGACAGACCTGTACTACCCAGCCTCGCCATAGAGGCAACTGAATTGGGGTTTACATTTAAAACACACACCTCTTTAATTCCCACTCAAACAATACTGAAAATCAAGCATAACATTTCCAGGGATTCTTACCTTCCGAGTGATGGGACAGTGTGAGGAGGCTCACACAAGAGGCGCCAATCCCTGACCCAAAAACTGTGACACGTTTGGGGTCTCCGCCGAAGTACACGATGTTCTTACTGATCCACCGCAGTGCCTGGATCTGGTCTAACAAGCCATAGTTCCCTTTGGCTGCCTGGTCACCTGTGCTCAGGAATCCTGTAATTGATCACAGACTTGAGTCCTGCGTCTCTGCAAGAGTGCTACAACCGCAGAGCTCATGGACAAAACAGCAAATGCCATCTCAATTCAGCAAACTCACTACGAAAAAAAAAAATGATATTACTATATTATCTATACAAAGGGCGCTATCAGTTTTACAGTAAATAGGAAATTGTTTAGACTGTCTGCTTTTGAAAGATACTCTTGTAAGGCTTCTGGGACTTGGGATCGAAATGTTTCTTCTGATATCTTTTTAATCTCTTTGAATTCCTGCGTTCCTTGAAAGGTGAGTGCTTTGTGATTGCGACTTGTCCCGTAGATTTCACAAGGGAGGCTTTTCACATTCTGAATGTATCCTTGCAGTTATTAAAAATCGGAGTCATTGCACCTGCCCACACACTGTCCAGATGTCTACTCACCGAGTACTCCCACTCTGTAGTTCAGGGTAATGACAATGACATTCCCATAGCTGGCCAGCACACTTCCGTCCATGAGATTTCCAGTCCCTTCCATGTAGGATCCTCCGTGCACAAACACCATAACGGGCTTTGGATCGTCCCGCGCCTCTCGGAGTCCTGCAACACGACATCATTATTATTAATAATTTTGTTTGTGTGTCCAGGCTTTGTGCTTCAGACCGATTGCTCTGCGCTCAGAAGAGTTTTCACGGTGATTCGAAACTGAGCTTCTGGCTACAGAACGCTCTTGATGTTTAATTTGTGCTCCGACATGTTTACTTTCATGTTTGTGAGGTGAAGATGATGCAAGAGGTGGGAAAGCCAGATATGTTAAATATTTATGACAGCCATGCAAAATTATGACTAGAGGAAGGAGGCTGATTTAAAGCGAGGCAGGTTGAAGAGGCATACCGTCATCATCCTCGCTGTCCTTATCGGGGGATTCCTCCGCTTGTTTCTTGGCCCCTGGGAGAACAGCAGTATCACAAAATGGGAGAGGAGGAAAGTGTAAGGTGCAACTCAAGAACAACGAACATCCTTAATCTGAAATTAGTTTGGGCTTTTTCCTTTATTTCATTTTTATATGAGTGTATGTGTGTTTGCATTTCATTTCAAAAGTTGATAGACCTGTCTTTCAGGGTCTGCTGAGATCATTGTAAAGGATGCAGCTTTTCAAATGTAGGTCGCCAAGACACAGCCGGCAACAGTAGTGTGTGCTATGTCTAAATCACTGTGTAAATTACATGTAAATGTGTGTCTTTTCATCTCTGTATATATGTGTATGTCTATGTGTTAGTGTATGTGTGTTTGTGTATGTGTGTGTGTGTGTGTGTGTGACAGAGAGAGAGAGAGAGAGAGAGACAGACAGACAGAGAGAGAGGGGGATAGAGAGAGAGCAAAAGCGAGAGTGCAATACGCATATTCCAACTCACAACCTTGCGTGGGCACATAGATGTTTAGGTAAAGGCAGTCCTCGCTCTGCTCCTGCAGGTAGGTGGCGACCGTGTCCAGGTTAAAGGTGGCCCACACAGGCATCATGATCTCGGGCACGGCGTTGCGGATGTTCTGCGGGCAAACAGCAGGAAAGCGGGTGGCGTTGCGTACCCCCGTCCAGCCGGACGGGGCGTCCGGGGGCATGAAGCGCTTCTCCCCGATAGGCGGCGAGGCATAGGGCACCCCCAGGTACTGGTCCACGGGCCCCAGGGTGTCGGTGGGCAGCTGCACCCGCATGCCCCTCAGTTTGCCGTACTGCGTGTTCACCACTGGGTGATAAGTCACGCCGGTCACCATGGCGACCGGCCCGAGGAAGAAGAGCATCCATAAAGAGAGGGCGAGTGGGCAAGTCCTCAGGCATTTGGGTGGGTGTGGACATGACAGGCGGGCACTCATCAGGCGGTGCCACATGGTCTGGGCAGGTGGGCACCCTGCCGCACAGCAACAACAGCGTTCACAAGCTGGGTGGTTTTTTTTTTGTCGGGGCTCCTGCTGGCTCGGTGGCTGGCTGGCGCTGTCAGACTCTCACTCGCGCTCTCGTTCACCCACTCACACAGAAGCACGCATCCCTTGCAGACTCCCACACTGTCACACACGCACGCCGATTCCACTTCTCACCCGAGACACACACTAATGGTCATCACCATGCAGCAGGATGCAACCTCCGACCGTCCAAGGCACACGCTGTTCTCGCAACTGGGTGTTCCTGACACGGCTGCTGCCATTGATTCAGAAGTTCACAATTGCAGGTCGCTCGCCACTTCCCACTCCTGTCCTCATGAACACCTCAGCCCTGGAAAAAGAAAACATTCCTGTTAAATATCGGAGTTCAGCGTCCATATTAGTATGAGGTTTTCAGTATGGGGGTTGCCATATGTGGATCGTTCCATATTATAGTACAAGTTTCCAATCTGATATATACCTCCAATAACCTCAAATGACAAAGAAATTAGACTTTCTGATGTATTTTCTCATGTTGATATGTGGACAGGGCCAGTACACTAAACACCAAACATTACACAAACATCAGACTCTCTACACTAACGCACATCACCACCTAGAATGGAACACAGACAAACCACGCCCACTCATTTCAGACTTTAGTCATTTATCTTGACAGGTTTATCTACGTTTCCCCCCAGTACACACCGTATAGAGTTTCACTGTGCTCAAACTGGGAAGTTAATGCACAGGTGTGTGTGTGTGTGTGTGTGTGTGTGTGCGTGTGTATGTGTGTGTGTGTGAGTAGGAGAGAGAGAGATAGAGAGACTAAGAAAGAGAGAGAGAGAAAGAGAGAGAGAGAGAGAGTGTGTGTATGTGTGTGTGCATCTTTGCATAGGAGAGCATGTGCCAACACTTAATATCAGAATGTATTCCCAAGTGTACTTCATTTTTCATAACAGAGAATCTTGACATCCCTGGCAAGCACTCTTGGCACATGTCTGCGTTGATACAATGACGTGAAAAAAGTGCTTGACCATATGTGTTTAAAATGTAAACGGGGTTGAATATTCTGCTGAGTGGGCAGTATCTCACAAATCCTGCTGTGACAACACCCTCCCATGATTCAACCACACGCACTGAGAAGTGCACACCTAAGACACAACAGTCTTAGCATCCAAACACAGCTGCTCCTGCTTCTGCCTGCTGCATAGAGTAGGCCTAGAATGGCCATCATTAATGCTACAATTTTGTTTTATGCTTATGTGTGCCTGTGTGTGTGTGTGTGTGAGTGTGTGTGTGTGTGTGTGAGTGTGTGTGTGTGTGTGGGGGGGGGGTGTATGGTTAAACAACACAAGCATACTACTACATGCTTGGACAGTTTTTGAAAATCCATCACTGTCATTCACTGCTTTTCTTGACTTGCCTTGCCTTGACTCTACAATGTGTGGTTAATCCACGTTTTCAAGACAGTTTATTTGAAATCGATGGACACCCGCAGAGGCCTCTTGATATAGAATGCAACGACACCTCGTGTGGTGCGACTGATAATATTATTGACATTACCCCTGGCCACCACAAGAACTCACAAGAGAAAATTCACACGAACGAAGAAAGTAAATATCTGCGGACAAACATCGTTAGCTTTCACCTGCATTCAATTTTTTTTTCGAAACAAACCACTGAGAAACCGATCACATTGACCTTTCATGAGTCTGTATTTAGAATAAGGGATCGGACAAGTGCTTATTACGGGTCTATGTCTCCCCAACGCGTTAATGATATGATAGACCTACAACTGCAGAAAATCCTATAGAGTGGTTCGGCCAACGCGCGTTAAGAGCTATCTTGACTGTTCGGAGGTATGTGTTTGTGAGTGTGTGCGTGAGAGAGAGAGAGAGAGTGTGTATATTCCTTGGACGCACGGCGGGGGAGACGGTGGAGAGTACCAAACGAGACATGAATACCAATAGGTAAGAACCTCCTTCCTGTAATTACGCTACTTAAGCGCAAAGCTATGGGGAGATCTTTGGAGGATAAATTATGCGGATGTATCTAATTATGAAAACATGGAATTCACGCACAGTCCTCGGTGCAACCTGCCCTGAATAGCATTTGCATTAAGAACTGGCGAGGTCACACGAATTGATGCGATATTGAACCTATTTTAAACTAATACTACACTGGCATGCTAAATATGAAAATGGCAAAAAAGGGGTGATTTGAGCAATCAGGCTCAGTCCAGAGAGCTAGATTTTTGGAAACATGTTTCGGTAGATTAATTTACTTGACCATTTTTGTTCAGCGCACTTTGTTTTATGACGACGCAATAAACGTGGACTTTCATTCACAATCACAACTGTCCATCCTTTGATAGGCAGGACGAACGTAAGCTGTTCATTCGGTCCACAACAGGTGCTGATCTCAAATAAATCAAACCTCAAATCAGTATAAACACACCAACAGTAAAACACAGTGGGCCATTATATCTGACAGGTTAATAGATCTGGTAACTCCATACGCTGATAGACGATTCATCTACAGTGGAATATGTGCGATATGGCGAAGGTGCACGGGCCCACCAGTTAGGCAAAATATTGTATTCATATCATCACCACCAATCCAGTGTGATATGTATCCAAGCTTTTTTAATCTCACAAAATGAAATATCACCCAGAAAAATCCAAACGAATGTAGGCTTACAGACACATTCCTTCTATTAAACCCGCATCCCACCCGCGCGCGGTGAGATGCAGTACGAAGGTAAGTCGCCCTCTTTTGATGCTTAGTTCAGGATGCCGTGCGCTAGTAGGCTACCCATTACTATCACCGTGGTTGTAAAATGATGTCTAATTGAAATGCATATCGAGAAGTGATACAATTACAGTTCTCTCTCCCGCAACACACGTACATTATTACGCTTTCACCATACATCCACCTTTGATCAATGAAAATGATCACTTACTACATGAAAAATATTTTACCTTTTACAACCAGTGCCTCAGCCACAGAGACAAGATTACTATGTTTATTAAAATGCATTCGATAGCATAGAATCGGCAATCGTTTCAATCTGGCTGTGCACGGAAACAAGACCATTTCAGTTTACCTGCCGTGTTCTTCATCCCATGTCTGGTCGTAATCCCAAACGATGTCGACATAATTCTAGAGGCTGTCTTCACACAAATAAACCATGGGATCACATCTCATTATCATCCATACAGCCTATTATCAATACTTCTGTCGATTAGTTTATATATCCTTGTGCCTTCTTCCTTTTAATTAACGTCTATCTTAGTGGATCTGTTTTAAGGGTGCGCGCGCGCGGGCACAGACGCAAGGTCGGTCATGAGCACCAGCAACCATGCGCGTTTCTAAGCAACGGTGAGGGCGGACACGCGTGTTATTACAACCAGTGGTGAATAAACGAAGAATGGAAACCATTTGTCTGTTCGTGCGCTTGTAGGTTGTTTAGGAGTTAGACTAATTAATAACACCACACAGTAGACATATTAGGCTATATGATATTAATTACAAAAATTAGGATCTTCACGCCTGGAGAGAGGAGCCCAGTCCTAGTAGGCTAGGACATGCCATAGCCTAGTCTATTTTTCAGGATAAAACAGGTTAGAGCGTAGGCCTGTGTCCCTTTAGTTTTAGCAGACGTTGCAGGTTGTTAATTTCACAACACGGACACAGCGAACTGAGCACCTCCTAAGACCATGCCGGCCACGGATGCCATAGTGATTGGCTAGTGAGGGGATGCGGGCTCATGGGCTAAGCTACTGTAGTTGTTTAGTGACATCTAGTGGTGCTAACAGTGATTGAAAATTTGAATTTAGGCCTACACCACATAGAAGACTGCTACCCACAGGCAAGATAAAATAGTGTTTGTGGTCAACAAACTATAACTTGCCAATTTAGGTTACATTTTGTAATATAACATAGTGCTCTTTTAGATTATTCTTTGTACTGCAGTTTCTTGGTTGATAGGGCTTTCTATTGGGATGCATCGATACCAAAGTGCTCTCCCCCAACTCAGAGGGATTTTTAAGTTGCTAAGCCGCTTTACATAGGTTTGCATAGATACCTACAGCACAAATGTTGTTCTTGATTATGATGATGATGGCGATGTTGTTGTATTTAATTAGTAGGCCTGGCAGCAGCACCAGAAGCAGTAGCCTAGTAGTAGTTGTTGTAGTAGGCCTAAGGCTATGGGCGTAGATTTCCAAATATGACATCTCTCTCAGGAGTCAAGCTACATGAAAACGTTTCTGATACTGCGAGGTGATCCTCCTTCCCAGTCCTAAAGTCCGCTGGGCTTTTTTGGTAAAGAAGTAGGACGGTTACTCCCCTATGTCTGTGAGGGTTCCCATCCCATCAACAGTGTCATCTAGTGGTGGTTTGGGGTGTCACAGATGGACTCATTTTTACCACTTTGACCCATCCCATTATAGGCCACTTTGAAAACCAAGTCATGCATTAAAAAACAGGGTCAACTTCTACAAGTGTAACACTTTGATTTAAGAGCTACAGCAAAAATGTGCACAATTAATTATTTATATGACATGAAAGTTTTAAGATGTGTTCTAAAATGTAGTCGTTTTTTTTCATAGTCCTTGTCACTGTGTTTGATGCACTATCATGTAACCTGCTGAGGACGTCCAGAAGAAAATGCTCTCTTACTTTCCAAGCTCCATACTCCGTGATTCAGATCAACACAAAACTTAAAAATATATATTCACAGTGTAATGTTTATCATTTTAGAAGAGCCAAATTAGACCCATTAGGCATTTCACAGATACTATCATTAACCCCTCCTCCTGCAATTAAGGTTTAGGTGGAAATACCATGATAGAAGATGTGGTAACTTAACGTAACGTTAAGCTCGGACATAACAAAGAAAAAGAAAATGAAAAGATTTCCTTTGTTTCTTTCCTGTTCTCTTGTTGTCCTTTGACTGCTGGAGATCGCAGTGATGTCAACACACTGGAGCAGTCCTGTCACACAAACCGCCACACACTAAACACATACTCTACTATACTGTACTTCCATGAACTACAATCTTTTATCAGTACAGCCTGGTGTAATTGCCTTTTCTAAGAAGAATTACTCCACATGTGGTTTCTCCGGAGACCTGAGATTACCACTAGCAACAGGAAACGCTGCAATTTCTGCTGACTCCTTGTGGCACAGAGGACAGACACTTCATCTCATGAAAAGACACCCCAAGCAACATACGGAAACAGGATTGTCTTAAAGTCATTTTATTTACAAAATGTACTAAACGTCTCATAGCGAGGCTTTCTTACTCCACACATGCAGGCCTGTAAATCACTATGCTGAGGCGTGAGTGATGCAGAAGAGCTAAAGAAAGACCAAGTGGATGAAGACTGAAGATCAGTAAGTTCAGATAACGTCTTAGGGTCTGCAGATCAGTAGCAGTTCTGGTGAAGCACTCACCAGTTTTCACATGCATTGACAGAGGAAAAAGCCTTCACTAGAAAATCAGCTAAAGAATATACACATACATTAACAGCTCCGTCATTTACAAAACTATAGTGTATTTGTCTTTACATTTCGTCATTGTTGTCTTCTCTTTGTACATTTTGTATTCCACAGAATTATAGCTCTTTTTTCCTTAAAAAATAAAAAGTCACAAAGTAATTAAGGACTGAGTCTGTGATTTTAAGTTGTATTTTTGTTACTCAAAAGGAGAAAAATCAAACTAAAATGAGTGCACTCATAGGTCAGTTTAAAATGCATACGTACTTGCTTAAAAAAACCCTATGCTCTCCTCTTAAGAATAAATAGGACAAATCATTGTACTGTATCTGTTAGCTTCAGCTAATTCTCATCAGTTTCAATTCATTCCTTTCATTGACAAGAAAAAAATCATGTCATTGATACAGTCTTTTTATAAACTGCACATTTTAACCATATGCCTAAATGATAGTATGGCACCAAAGTATTAAAATGTATTGATGGCATTAGATTTAGTTCTGCAGTCTGCTATTCCATTATGATCTGATTAAACATTAAGCAATGAATCAAATGTATTATCAGTATGAGGGAGATAACATATAGTCTGCAAAACATAACCGGGGTAACAATACTTCTATGTGTTTCTCTATGTTTCTTACTCTAGAAAAGCTCAGTCTTAATAAAATAAACTATAATGTTCCACATATATTTATATTAAATGATCAAGATGACAGCAGTGTTAAATGAAGCAACACAATATAACTTCATTAAATATTTTTTTGATTAAAATATGGCTGAAAAGAGATTATGATGATTTAAAGTGAAGCTCCAAACGTTGAGAGGACTCATTCTTATGTGTCCAAGAATAAGAAGGAAGTCCTCGTGATGGCGGCTTTTTAATCTTCAAAAATGTCCAAAAATGTTGAGATGTTAACAGGTGAATGTTCAATAAATCTAGGATCTTGTCTCTCATTCTCATTTTTTGTTCTTGTTGGGGTTCCTGTCGGGTGACAGTTCGCATTGCTCTGACGCTGGAGGCGCTGTAAGGCACTGAGAGACTTCAAGTCCCATGATTCAAGTTGAGTTGCATCTTGGTCAGTACGATCTGATTTATCACATCAGGTTAGGCAACTTCAGACTCTGCTGGCATCTATTGACCATGGGGATGGGGGGTTGGGTCAAGACAGACCAGGTCTATTTCTTTTGCAGTCACCTGCTTTAAAAGAACATACACAACTCATGATTTGGACAATGACAATAGTTTTGATCACTACTATAGTAAATGTAATGGTACATAGACTACTAGGGTACAAGATAGCATGTGTGTGTGTACTATATACACATATATATGTGTGTGTGTGTGTGCGTACAAATGTATATATGCGTGTACCATCAGATTTTGACGCTCTCTGTCCCATACACGTTGTAACCCTCTCTGTATGTAGCAAAGTTCTGTGTGTTTGCTGGAGGAGCCGGTTTGAAGTTTTGAGCATTTTTGGCTAGTTTGAGTCTTTTGGTCTCCTGGTGGGACTTGTAACAAAACTCCACCAGGGCCACAGTCATAGCCAATCCCAGTCCCCCGACCAGGATGTAGAAGACTCCAGCCACATTACTCAGACTCAGAGCACTGGTCTTGTCCTGGGAAGGCAGACAACACTCATCAGGCACTCTCAAGGGTTGCACGGAAGAAGCACTAGAACAGTACTAGAACTACTAGAAGATTACTAGAACCGCCCCTCCCAATATCTAATACAGATCCCAGCACATACAGCTACTTGAAACATTTTTACTTCGTAATGAATCTACATCAGATTAAAGGATCAATCACAAGCTGACCTATGCAAAAAATTGAGAGAGAGAGACTAGACTAGACTAGACTGTCCTCACAGAGAAGCCCTGAGGCTTTAAACAAGAACACTCTATTTTTGTGTGATATAACAGTAAAATGACAGCTTGAACAAAATGTACAATAATTATCTCCTCTGAAGTTGTCTTTCGCGGAAGCGGGTCAGTTACCAACAGGTCAATCCCTTTCTGAACTATCACCTCACTTCACTGTCCTTGTTGTGCACTATCACCTCAGTTTCCTGTCCTTGTTGTAGCATAGGGCATATTTCATATCTTTACCTACACAGTAGTGTCAAGTCACAGGCTGTAATGAGGTGAATTACAACCATTTTGCTGCTGCCAACTTCCAAACCACCCAAATACTGAAATATATTTACAAGAGTTTTACCATTTGCATTTTAACCCTATGAGAGCTTCTGTGGAGTCCACATAAGTCAGTTGCCCTAGGCTAGAGGCTTGTTGACTGAGACGCTGAGAGAGAAGTTGGGAGGCCTGGCATCCCCAGAGGGTTAAACACTGATTTATCAAATGCCTTAACTTCATGGAGAGTGATAAACAAGTCTACTTATTATGACTGCTCACCTCCAAACACCGCTGCCATTCTCTTCCCTACCACTTAATCACCACAGGAGTCTGGCAGCTGTTATGTTTGCGCTTTGTCAGGATAAGGAGACTTGTCTCGCGTTCGCACTACATAATGTTAAAGGATTTGATATATTCAACTGACACGCAAATAAGTAAGGACACCTATAAATAAATTCTCAATGAGGGTTTGGCAAATATCACTGCGGCAAAATGGTTATAATTCAGGTTCTTATCTAAATGGTGTCTGTTTGATAAAAAACAAATACGGTTACATACTTAACATTTCTTCCAAGGCATGCTGTGGCTGTTCCACTATCAATGACAACAGTTTATGTGTGTGGGCTGATTAAGGGTTACTTGAAGAAATGGCAATAAAATGACATTTGCATTATGAAGTTAACAGGCCTTTTGTAACTTCTTAGACTGCCATGTTCCATCTTAAGAGAAAAAGGTGTGAATAAATGGTTAAAAGGATCGTTTGCAATCCGTGTCTTATTCATCTGTGTGCATCTCTTATGTTGCAGTCATAAAATCACTATGTGTATGAACGAGATTCAGAATGCAGTTAGCACAGAAAGACCTGCAGCGACTGACCTTGCTTCCCGAGTCCTTGGTTCCACATTCACCCTTATCGTACCACCATTTGTTTTTCAGCTTGTCTAAGATGCCTTGCTCACTGAGTTTCAATACTGCAAGGTTTACAGGAGTTCTTCACGTGGGAAATAACATAAATAACATTGTATTATGTTATTTTATGTTATTCAAGGTTTGACTACTTTAGACTTTAGACAAAGCGATAATGCAGGGTACCTGGCCTGATGACATCACAGACAGCAAGCAGAAAACTATGTTACCTTTCAGACAGGAGGTCTACCCTAGAGAGCCAGGCACTACCTCTATCGCTTTGAGTAATCGGCACACACTGTTCCAAAAGAGAAGAATTGATACAGCAACTAGAATAACAGAATGATATATGGAGAGAAAATGCAGTGTTACTCGTCAATAAATAATTGGTCCATGTAGCTTTTTCAACAGGTATTTTGCAAGTTAGATCCTACAGGAACCCTTTCTTGACTAACAGACAAACAAAACCAGCAGTCAGATATTCAAGTTTTCTTATAGTTATTGTTGTTGAAGGTCTTGGCCAAGGTCTTACAAAAAAGTAGCCCAACATCAGGATATCAGAAGATCTATATTACACCTTTCCTAACGCTCCGTGTGGTAACTACTTGGCTGTAATAAACAGTGCTCCCTCCGATCTGTGACCACATCAGTTTGACAAATACCGCTTATGAAGCGCATCGGGAGGAAAGTAATAGAGGTGTAACAGAATTGCTCTTTGCGTCCTCTGACACATTTTTGAATAACTGAGATAGAGTTCAAAGGCTTTCCCAAATGGGAAGCAATTTTTGAAGGGCTATTCTTTTGAAAGGCATTATGGCACCGACATGACTGCTAGATTCCTCTGTTTATTCTCTTTCTGAAAATGATGAACGGTTGTATTCAACATGAAATATATTGTATTCACCACTGCAGACTTCAAAAGTGTTAACTGAAGAGGGGTTCAAAACTAGTATGCCTCTTGTATGAGTTCCCTAATGGCTAATCTTATTATTTGGACCACAATTTGATCTAGTAATACTATTATCAACCTTACCCGATCCATCGAACTATTTTCACAGCATTACACAATTTCTTTCAACAATGAACACTGAACTGGATAAGATGGAGTTACACCAGGGTCAGACTGTCACTGCACAGCAATACAAAGCCAAACAAACAGAACACACACATAGTTAAAGGCACCGAGGACCTACCAATATGAATGAGCAACGGTGAACAATACTAAATCATATATAAAATAAAAAAAACAAGCTTAGAGTGGGTGGTAATGTCAAGACACATGATATTAAACAATGTTACAGCAGGAGTCCAAACGATGCCCTTTAGTCTAATTAAGTGAGATTAGATTTCTAATTGGCTGCTCTACTGCCTAAGGAGTAACAGACACAGAAATAATCATGATTGAGTTCGGGGAAGAGCATGATGGGAGGTGTACACACAGTGAAGGACTGTGGGTAAACTGGCACGCCAGTCTCAGAGGCAGTGTGTGTCATGAGCACAGCTGCGCGAGTGACAGAAGGATGGGGCCTTGAGTGGGACCCTGTTACATTTCAAATGTGCCTGTTCGTGTAACCCAGTTAGCGCAGCACTGATGGCAACAGCTGGCCTGTTTGGCCCTCTGATGTTAACGCCATTGGACTTGTCCTAGTAAGAGGAATGGAACATTTCTGTGCATGTAGCGTGCACGCCCGTGGGAGGGGGGGGGGGGAGTGAGTGAGCGGGCCAATTCCGGAGCGGCCGTGGGTCTGGGCCACATCCGCGCCGGAGTCCGCTGCTCGTCAGGCAGTGAGGCACAACGGCACCAGCTGCAGTACAGACTCACCAGAGCAGAGCAGAGCTGAGACACACGGAGCCCAGGCAAGGAGGTCCATGCTGCTCCACATACTGACTGAAGAGGACTCAAGAGGAAAACCTTTGGTGTGAAACAGGGTGTGATGCCACTGGAAATACGTTAATTGAAGGTGATGAGCTTTGGTACATTCAATCTGACCTTTACCAGTCAGAAGAAAATGCCATTCCGAGCCTTATTAATATCAAAGGTAGTTCATCCTTCAAATGGGATTTGGCTCACTGTGTTATTTTAAACAAGCGGATTATTAACTAGTGGAAGAGGTCAATTAAAGGTTGTGTGCCAATGAACAAGTGTTCTGAGATGCTGGTTCATTAACACACACACACACAAAAAAACAGCCTCATTAGAACAAGTCTCTCTAGTAATTCAATACCGAAAGGCCACGCTATAGTGTTTTCGAAGGATGCCTGAAGAGAACATAAGCCTCAGCATGCAGTGGTCAGATTCAGTATGCTCCGTGTCTGCACTGCGTCGCTGCTGCTGCGTCGCTGCCGCAGTGAGCGTGTCCAACAGGTCGGGACGCCAAGAGGACAGAATGCACTCTGACACCTGCACACCTCTGGTGAGTCTGTGACTTTGAGCCATGTAGTCAGTGGAGGACAGACCTGATTTAACAGACTGCCACCTTGCCAATGCATAGAGCCTACACACCGTAGGATGAGCACCGACCCAGTAAACATATACATTCAAGCTATTTATAGCACCAAGTCACCAAAACTCTTCAGGTATTATAAAAAAGAAGGTTTCAGTTTGAATGTGTTGTACTTTGATAGGTAAATAGGACAGGAAGTATGGTATGTTTTTCATTCATTGCTATCGTGGGCCTGTGGGCATTGTGAGAAAATAAAACAGACAGAAGGTAATAACATCAAAATAAAAACCAAACAACAAAATACTAACCCAAATGAAACTGGGACAATGAATATTTCATGCAAAAATGTACAAAATAAAACATTCAAAATGATCACTTATTAAAACCATAATGATAAAGATACATGAATCAATTATGAATGTGTTTAACATGTCCCATTTTTCTTACATAATAAATATCGTTTTAATTAAAGATCTGGGTTGAAATATACTGTATGCACTGATAAAAAATGTTAAGATTGATGCTATTCCCTGCATGAAATATTTGGCCAGTAGCCTTCATAAAAGAGCTCACTAAACTAAGAATTAAACTGAGCTAAATACAAATGAAGAACCTTTTTTTCGTGAATCCCTAACTATACCCTCTCTCAGTGGTTATTACATACAATATATTTAGCACACAGTGTCAAAGTACAAGTGCATGCATTTTTAGGAAAAACAATCTGAATAAACAGGAAATGTGGCAGTCAAATGTGATACCATAACATGGCTGTGCCTACTCTTTACCCAGAAGGCCGAGCACATTGTAGATTGGACGGGGCAGCCATCTTGGGGGTCTTGTTAAGTGTTCCCGTCCTGCTTACGATCAGGAGAGAATCACTAAGAGCAAGAGGCCCATAGCTGAAGCTGCCACGCGGCTCACAATGTGCTAAGCGTAGGGCTGCAGAGTGCAAGCAAAACACGCCAAAATGGCAGTGGACACAGAACCACCACTGTCTGTGTGGACTACTGTACGCCGTGTGAGTGTAGTGTAGAGAGAGTGAGTGTAGTTTATGTGGAGGTGTGTGCGAGAGCCTGCTTTGTGTGTAGGGTACTGTCTACAGAGAGAAAGTGTAGTGCATGTGTGCGTGAGAGAGAGAGTGTTTTTTTGTGTGTCTCTTGTATATGGTGTATAGCGGGTGAGTGTGAGATTGTTTTTGTGTATAAGCTCCTATATGTTGTGTAGATGTAGAGGGCGTAGAGAGAAGTGGGTGCATGTGGAGGTCATTAGAGGTCAAGTGCAGGTCACAGTCTACCCACTTTCAACTGGCTCACGGGTTTGTGCCGTGCAGGGAAAAGGTGTGGATTGGTCTTGAGGTCTGTCAGAGACCAACCAATCAGCCCTGTATGGGGGTGCAATGGGTTGGCATTTCCTTCGGTGGTGGGTTGTGGGCAAAGATAATTTATGATGTGGTTTTTGATGTCTCTTAGTCATTAGAATTCTCACGTTTGCCTGCAATGCTTAGTCCCCTCAAGACAACGCTGCTCGCCTCGCCATCCCTAGACTATTATACCCCCGTCCCCCGGGTCAGCAGCATCTCAGAGGTGCCCAGCATCTACACTTGGACACGGTGGGTCATGGCGGATCTTTCGCATTGGATCTGTTGTGGTGGTATTTACATAATTCAGATTTTATGGTCTGACAATACTGCAATATGGTCTAACCATATTGACTGAGGTTTTTTTTTCTCCTGTTTTAAGATTGATTTATGAATGCTAAAGCCTGCCTTACTGTTCCTTTCTAACGTGCCTGACACTTTTCCCACCCTCTATTGCCCTGTAGAAGAAAAGCAGCCGAAAACAACTGCTGCCTTTCACAACTACAGGGCAAGCCACGCGCTTAAGAGTTCAATCTGCTCACACAAACACACCCACGTTCACTAAACTCAACTAGCATCCCTGGCTAATCACTATCTCTGTAATGAACATTGAACATATACTGTCCTTGGAAAGAGATGCACTCAGTTTAACTGCAGCAGCTCCAAAGAGCTACACGCAGAAACCTCTGGGGGCACCAAAGGGTGCCGTTCCTCCACTGAGTGCGGCCTATGGCCTTGAGGACTGATACACATATGATGTCCAGCATCACTTACTGCTCTTCTTCCTCTATTAGCCAAGTAAAGGGTTCCCAGTTTGATCTTAGTTGCTTGATAACAAAAATGCAAAAAGCTACACATTTTTTTTCTTCAAATCTGATTCTGTAACATTGGGCTTGATTAAAGCTGTTGATTAGAGGCCCAGTGTGCCATATTAAAGCTGCAAACAGCCTTGCCGATTACTCTTCTCTCAGATACCCGTTTTTTGGTGACATTGAGGCTGACCTTGGAGTCCCCGCCCCCGCTGCCGCACTCTCCCTTGTCGTACCACCATTTGTTTTTCAATTTGTCCAACAGGCCCTGCTCGTTCAGTTTAAGTACTGCCAGGTTAACAGCATTTCTTGAAACGATAAAACATGACTTGTAAGAAAATGAACAGGTCCGTGAGAAATCTAATATATTAGAATGTTAGTAGTAATAATAGTAATAGTACTATTAAAGCTGTGGTATATAGTAATAATCAATGATTCACAAGGGGAGCACGAGAAGGACAAATTGGTTAATTAGTTAATTTAACTGCAGTGGAGAGATAGGAGTGAGAGTAAGAAGTGCTCTCTAAGGCAAAGAAAGTGTTGATCCTGACACAGTGGCATGAAGGGAGGTCTGAAGTGAAGGGTGCGGGATGGGGACACTCTGTCATCAAGAAGAGAAAAGTAACAGCAACAAACAGCATGCAAGTTAACATTCGTCACAGAAAACTGAGCAGCTTAATGCAATATAAAGAACACAAAGGAATGCAGAGGACTTCAAACTAGAAGCAAACAATTCGACTCAGGAGCTGACGGAGACCAGTGAAGCCAGGGGCAGTGGATGAGGAGGGGGAGAGGCCGGGAGGGGGGTAGACTTGACAGATAATAACGATTAAAAATGAAAACCATTAAAAAGCTAAAATAATTTCAAACATCGCTAAACAAAAAAGGGAAACTTTGCAAAAAAAGAGGGGGTGGAGAAGTATGATAATAAAAAAGAATGAACAATTGGAATTAATACAGAAATATAACAGTGATGCATGAATGTAAAAACACTAGACGAAAGACAAAATCACTGTCAAACTGATTACCTCAGCACATGGGGGGGAGGAGGGATAAGACAAGATGGTCACAGGACAGTGTCTGTGGGGGTTTATAAGAGGTATGACGGATGATGATGATGATGATGATGATGATGAGAAATATGTGCACTATGGTGTTGATGGAATTGTGACAAAATGGTTGTGGGAGAAAATTGTTTTGGAGGGTTAAATGGCACTGAAAACATGACATGTAGGGGTTAACGGATCCCTATATGAAACATGGCCTGAAAGGGTTAATGGATCCCTATATAAAACATGTTTCCACAGATTTGGAGGTAAGTACGGTTGTATGTAAATGTTGTATGATATAATAAGGTGAATTTGTGAGATAGTTTTGAAAACACAAACACAAGGTAACCAGAGGACTACTTTGACAGCTGTTATAGCTGATAACAGATGGAATACTGTGATGGCTATGGCAACAGTGAACAGCATGGCAGGTGGTATACAATGGTGTGTCAGAATGAGACAGTGGGAGAGGTGACGTGTCAATGAAGACTGTGACATGGATTAATATGAACACAGGAGACATCAGGGTAGGTGGAATACTATAACAACATGGAGGATTGTTATATTATCCCACCCACCTTAATGCCGAGCCTTTGGGCGTGGCCACGCCGTATCCTTTGGAGTCCAGGTTCCCGCCGACTTTCAGGGTGTCACAGGGCTTCCGTTGCTCGATGTACTCATTCATGGTGGACTCCAGCAGAAAGGCGAATTTGCCCTTCGACTTGCGCACGCGGGCCACTCCGTCGGGCGTGGTCTTGGCGAACACTGAGGGCTCAGCCGATTTCATGTATGACCACATTTTCTCATACACGCCTATTTTGGAGCGCTGTGGACATGAGGGAGAGAGAACAGAGACCAGGAGGCTAGTTGTGCAGAAGACGCTGAGAATTACAGATCTGCACACACTGGCTGTCAAGGACAAATACAAACAAATCAAACCGTATTACAAAGGACTATGAGAGAACAAGAGAGAAAGAGAGAGAGAGAGAGAGAGAGAGAGAGAGAGAGAGAGTGAGAGAGAGTGTGTGTATATGAAACAGAAATGGATCATGACCAAACGCAGTCAAGAGACCAGAGATAGATGGTTGTCACCGGCACAGAAATGATAATTAATACATGAAATATACATAATGAAATAATGATCAACATTGCATCAGAATAAAAAAAAACAAACAAAAAAACAAACTTCTGTAACATGATGTATCCTACTGGGAGACAAACGATTCTTGCAGTTAAAAGAGAGCAATGAGGAAACCACAGACATGGACCCATGTGCATAGACTCATCCACAAATAGGCGCGCGCACACACACACACACACACACACACACACACACACACACACACACACACACACACACACACACACACACACACACACACACACACACACACACACACACAAACACACACGCACACGCACACACGTGTGTGCATGCGTGTGTTAATTGATTCAATCCAGGTTTGTGCACATACTGTGTTTTACAGTTACATGTTTTTCTTTGTTCTGTCCTGTGCTTGTTTTGCTTATCAAATAACCCATAAAGGAACTGAATTGATTTGTGATGTCCAGGGTACTGAATGTGTGCTGTTGATAAAATGTGTTTTGTGTTTTAAATGTTTTCTTGTGTTCAGATTAAATGTGTTTTTTTATGTTCATTTTCCTGAAAGGTACAAAGATGGCCACTGAGACTGGAGGTCTCAGGGGAGCATATCTGACGTAGGAGGAGACAATAGCACACTCACACAGCACTCTCTACCCAAATGGAAAAGGCCTGTGATAAACATACAGGAATCACACTGGTCATGGACAATACTTGTATGATAAATCTGTGGTAAAGACCTTGCATATACATTTCATACTAAAATGGTATACTAATGCCCTTCAACATGCAAGGTAGTTCATATATAAAACATATTTTCTTTCTTTGTTACTGTATATGAAAGGGGCTATAATCATGTGTGTTCTCACACTGTGATTGCAGATAATATATAAAAATCAACATATATGACTATTTCCATATGGGTATTGCTCTCACTCAGTTAATGTTCAGCTGTTGAGCTAACCCAAATGTCATGATTTAACAGAGAGTGCTGATTGGTGCAACATGACGACACCGTCTTTGACAATGTAAAATGGAATGACTGGGAATCCCTGGCTCAAAGTATTGTACAGCTGTTAGACTGAACCCTCTGTTTCTACTGCGGCAATTTTACACAAGGTGGAGTAAACAAAGCATGATGCAATGAAAGAATGTCACACAATGAAGGCCTATTTTTCACACAAAGAAAAAAAATGAAACGTTTTAAAGCAAACAAAATCACAGCGGCTGTGAGGCATAAACTAAGTTACTAAAGCTATAATTGAACAGATCAGTACAAAACACAATCATTACTTTGGCATTTCTGACTTCCCAAAACCTCAAGGAGTGGTCATCCCATTAAAGGAAGCATGACATTTTGTGAAACTGTCTGAAATGTTATGGATTGTGGAATATGTTTTAATAACAGATAAGCCTGTGAGGTTGATTTTCAACCAACTAACAACAACTTGGCCATCATTACAGCGCCAGTAGTTCTGATCCAGGATCAGTTTCACAGTGTAACTGCATCCGGTGGCTCACTTCTTCATTACTGCCTTTTTTCCCTTTCAGTAACTTTTGAGAGATTACTTTTCACAGTTCACCTCATCTGCTGATTTACAACACAGACAAACATTACTAGCAGACTGCTTTGAATAAATGAAAAGGAGATAGATGTCTTGTTTATGCAACCACTCAAAGCAACTACCACAGCTCGCAAAACATCCAGTGAAACAATATGAAAGAATGGAGAGCCTCACCCTGCTGAGCTAGCACTACGCACTTAGCTTCTGTGCCATCCTCCTCTATAAACCAAACACACTATAAAAAGAGAGGTGACTTCACCACCTCTTACAGTGAAACTTTCCCAGAGTCCTCTCTGAAAAGCTGTCCATGCCTGTGAAACCCGTGAAATGCCATCATAAGTCCTCCTGCTTAAGTCTTTTGTGTGCCGTGTCACCGTTTTATTTCAACAGTATTTCATGCTTTGATAAGTTGGCTGCTTTGCTTCGCCTTTCTACAGACAGATGCTCGACTGGCCGAAAGGCTGGGCTGCCAAAACGTGTACACACAAAAACATTTGCCACCCTGTGTGAAGCGCCCTTGCTATAAATAGATTTATGAACACCCTCTCATTTGGTCAGATGGAGATTAATCCACCTACCTGTGGCTCTACATATTCTTCCTACAAGTCCACCATTGCACACGTGGGAGTACACTGAGTGGTGCAGTAGCTTTCACCATCTTGCACACACATATTCTACTGCAGTGATGAAGTGATGTGGGTATATATATATATATAATAATATCCAGTTGTTATGAGGCTGTTTTATATACAGGGGGGCAAACTAAACAGATTGTTTTTCAAAAGAGGAGGTATAGGGATGTATCCTCTCTATGGGTCTTTGGGCAAGATTCGCTGTAGTAAACCAAATGTTGTTTTTAAGTCCAAGGATTGGAAAAGAATTCAACGAATATACTTTGCCAGCATTTTTTGCCAATATGCCAGCGTGTGTCATTTGCGTGCATCAGCTGTACATTTTCACGTTATCTACAATGTATTAGTGATTTTAATGTTTTAAGTCAGAAGAGAAAGTGTAAAAGAGAGAGAGTGGGAAAGGGGGAGGGGAGAGAGAGAGAGAGGGACATAGAGAGAGGGGTGGGGGGAGAGGAGGGGGGAGAGAGAGAGAGAGAGAAAAAGGCAGAGGAAGAGAGAGGGCGAGGGGAGGGAGAGGGAGAGGGAGAGGGAGAGAAAGTGTTCTAGGCGAAGGTCAGAAAAGAAGCTATTTAATATGAAGGAAGTGACATAAATGGATGTCTCCACGGAAACCAGGTAAATGTCATGGAAGGCTAGTTCGAAATGCCAGCACAATGGCCAGCACAGGCCATCACGACACAAACAGGCTGAAGAGACTGGACTGTAACATGAAGATTGACAACACTGGCTTTTGACCTGTCTGTCGCTGTCTCTACCTCTCTACCGCTGTTGAACTCAAACAGGCTGAGCGATAGCTTAAGTTGCTTAAGAGCCTTCTAACCCCACAACAGTAGAGTGGAGGCTAGAGGTCGGTAGCTGAGTACATGCTGTTCTCAATGTATTTCTGTATGATGGTGTTGGATTATAAAAAAAGGTGTTCTAGTCACATTTGATGGCAGTTATAGATACACCATATATCTAAAGGTTCAGCTTGAGCGGAAAGAAGTATGCTATAATGAGAGAGGCTACGGCCATCATGACAGCCCCAGCAGTTTTGATTCAGGATCAATTTCACCATGTAACTGCATCCGGTGGCTCTTCATTACTGATATGAGAGCTGTTTTCCTTTCAGTAACTTTTGAGAGATTACTATTCACAGTTCACCTCATCTGCTGATTTACGAGTCTGAAAAGAAAATGGCAACATCTAATGTCTGATGATGTTATGACATCATGTCAACACAGCAAACATTAACAGCAGACTGCTTTGAATAAATGAAAAGATCTCTTGTATCTGCAGATGTTTAACACTCAGTTTGTTGTTCAGGTCGAGTGAAGTGTGAGTGTGTTTGTGTGGATATGTGAATAGGTTTATGTCTGTAAGTGTATGTGTGTGTGTGTGTGTGTGTGTGTGTGTGTGTGTGTGTGTGTGTGTGTGTGTGTGTGTGTCTGTGTGGATATGTGAATGGGTTTATGTCCCTGTAAGTGGGTGTACGTGAGTGGGCGTGCAGAGTTTCTCTCCCTGCAGACCGGAATCAAAATGTTAGAGAAATGTTATTAATCAGTCTGACAGAACCTTAATTAAATGCACTGTAAAATGACAAGAGAGAGAGGGAGAAAGAGAGAGAGAAATAAAAGAGAGAGAAAGAGAGAGAGAGAGAGAGAGCATGCAGACGCTACGTTATGCGCAATTAAATAAGAATTTACCGTGTCCCAACCTAGGAGAGACAGGTGAGGGGGAAATAGATCTTGCCCAGTACAACTCACCCTAAAGAACTCTTTAGTGGAGCCAGAGTCTAGTGTACCATAGGCAATCTCTGTCTGCTTGGCCAGGTCCTCGGCACTCTCAATGGGGGAGACCATCCTCTCCACGGTGAGGAAGGCTGCCAGGTTGGCAGTGTAGGACGAGATGATGATGAGGGTGAAGAACCACCACACACCCCCAACAATACGGCCTGAGAGAGATCTGAGAATGGAGGAGGAATAGAGAGAGAGAGAGAGAGAGAGAGAGAATAGGCGGGAGAGCAGGAGGCTCACTTTTAGGGGAAATTACACTTAATCCTTCTGAGTCCAGTGATGTTTAAGGAAAGAACCCTTGTAGGGTCACAAAGGTTTTCATCCTTGTATGTCTGCCTTTGCTTGCACCTCGTATGACCCAGCTTGTTCCTGGGCCACACAAAACACAGGATACAGGAGGATGAACACGTAACTCCACTCACCTGTCTCCAGAGAAGGAGTCTGCTCGCTACCAGAGTACACAGCACAAAGAGAGGCTTTCACTAATGGACGAAAGCAATAATACGGCCATTTTCACTGGCCTTGGTATTTCTCCCTAGCTCCATATGTTCTCAATTGAGCTGAAATGAGTGTTTAGCTGTGCTGCGTTGTAAAGGAAAACATGCACTGTGTTACTTAAACGAATTCCCTGTGCAATTCACCTGAACAACCAAGAATGTGTTTGTAGATACTCATAAAACCACTCATGATTCATCTTCAGAGGACAGAGCTCCATAAGGACGGAAGATGTCAACAATGTAAAAGACAATGCCTGTTATGTGGAACAAGGCAAAGATGAACCGACAACAGAACCCCTTCCAAAGAGCCTGAATGCCGCTCAGAATTTCTGTTGACCATAGAGATGGAGAGCATGAATGATGACGAAGGACTGAAGACATGTCTTTGGAAGAATGAATGATGACGAGGACTGAGGACATGTCTATGGTGGAATGAAAAGTGACAAGGTCTGGTCTGGTGCAATGAGAGGGGGGAGGTCGTGGAGAGGGCTGGATCAGTCTTCCACTGTAAATGGGTTATATGCACCAGGCAGATGACCGTAAAATGGGAGAATATGCAGCAAAAACACGGTAACCCTCCAAGAGGCATGCATGAGAGAGACGGCAAGACCAACACCAACACACACACCGACGGGCGAGTGAGTGATCACCCTGTGCATTTTACAGTCAAACACATGGTGAATATAAGCTAACCAAGTGGATGCATAGCACCACATGCAACATGCAAGCAAGAGAGAGAATAGTGCAAGAGAGAGAATAAGGGATAGTGAGGGGAAAAACAGAGCAAAAATAACAAAAGTAGAGTGGGTAAGCGACGGGAAGTGAGAAAGACAGTGAGAGAGAGGAAGTGAGAGAAATAGAAAGGGATAAATGATAGAAAGGTAATAGAATTACTGGGCAGGACTGGAGAACCAGTGTGGACCAGTAGAAAAGAGAAAAAGAGAGAGACAAAGACAAAGAGAGAGGAGAGGCGAGGCGAGGAGAGGAAGACTGATAAATTATAACCGATTTGCTTTAGGTCCCGTATTCCAAATAAGTAGCTGAAAGAACTAGGGCCCATGCAGACCCAATTGCATCACCTGTGACTGGCGTTGGCTCACAGCAGTCACAGGCTGCAGCGTTTAAATGGCTTACACAGCATCCTAAATAAATCTCAAAGGAGGTACTGGAAAAAGACCCGACTGGATATCAGATCAGAAGAAAGAGCAAAAGAGAGAGCGCTTGAGTAATATGGCAAATGAAGGAGGTTGGCAACAACAGCGGAATGAAGTCATAATAATGGACCGAAAGAAAGAACAGAGTGGTGAAATAAACACACATGCAAAAGAATCGATAATAACATATATGCACCATGGCCCAGTGTGAGTGAGACTGTGACAGTAAAATGCAGAGGGACGAGAGGTGGAGATGGTTGGAGGTGCTTGATGGGAAAGGACTGACTGAGCACCAACCTTGGCGAGATATCGCATCCCTGCTGCATG
Organism: Clupea harengus; assembly: GCF_900700415.2. NCBI lineage: Eukaryota > Metazoa > Chordata > Actinopteri > Clupeiformes > Clupeidae > Clupea > Clupea harengus. Next base: position 1,064,568 of record NC_045159.1, on the reverse strand, counting down.
AAGGCACCCAGAGAGAACCACAGGCTGTTAAAAATGCCAAAGTCATTGGGCGGGTCGGGCGGAGACTGTGGGTCTTTGGCCTCATCGTTGTCGTCCAGGTGCCACTCGTAGGGGCTGAAGCGGCTCACCAGGAAGAGCACCACGCTCACGCCGATGTAGGCGAACACGATGCACATCCAGATCTCATAGGCCAGCGGGTCCAGGAAGGAGAAGACCCCCGGCTTGGATTTCTGGGGCTTCTTGATCATGATGGAGATGCCCAAACTCATAAAGGGCTTGGAGAAGTCAATGACCTCCTCTCTGACCAGAGTTATAGTGAGAGGGGCCACAGCAATATCAGCTCTCTGGAAAAATACGAGGTGATCAATAAGACAGTAAACCTGTGGAGACATACATGCAGATGTGGCCGACCGTACACAGTGTGCCATTGCAACAGAGTTGGTTCTTTAACGAAATAAATGCGTAAAATGCACACATTTATCAGAACACTAAAATAAATATACGTACTCTTATTCTTCTAGTCTATACTGTGATTCTAGTCTTATTCATTGAAAACATATAGAAAATATTCCTTCCGGGTCATTTAAGATAAACAAGAGCAAACAGTGGATTAGTCATACATAAGTACACATGAAGACAAACGCAAACATAATGTTGTCACATGAGCATGATGGTGGGCTGAATACATACGCTGAGCTAGACAGGTGGTTCAACCAAGCATTACATGTCGAGGGGAGTCTCCTATGTCTCACATTAGTCTGCCCATAAGTATTTCATTTTTCCTGTGTTTAGCACACTTGCTTACTTTGTCTCCATGGATGATTGAAGGCATTGTTGTTTTCAGACACAAATAGAACATAATAGCTCAATAGCTCAAACACAAACACAGGTGCACCCAGTCATTAGACTTTGACTAGGGTGAGGTCATGAGGAGGTCAAAATGAAGACATTGTGATGTCATATGGTCCCTGGCATGGACATTGGGTTGTTAAGCAGACTGTTCACAGAAAGTTTAAGTTTTGACCTCTGGACTCTGGAGGCCTCTGGACCTCCATACAAAATAAAGTTGGCAGGAATTGATATTAAACTCCATGCAAAAAATCAAATCATGCCGGGACTGGCATTCTGCTGATCTCGCCCAGTTCTTTAACACACAGAGACACAGGGGACATAGACACACAAATAAATCATGACGCACACTCTGGTCTTTCACGAGCATACTTCCTGTCTCGCACACTACCCTACATTGCAATCCCCAACGTCTTCCCCCCCATCACAAGATGATTTGTTTATGAATGGTAGGAGAGAGGAAGCGAGGGGATTAATGATTGGGTGCTGTGCTACACCCCCCCTCGCTTCCTCTCTCCACCGTACCTTCCATCTTTCACTAGCTCCACATAAAACATGTCTCTCCCTTTCATTCCCCCTTACACAAAGCCAGTGAGAGTGCTCTTATACTCTCACTGACTGAAATGGTAAAGAAGTAGCCAGCTCAGGGGACAGAGGACTTGATCTGCGCAACACAGTGGATTAGACACTACTGTGAAAAGAGGCCCTAAGACCAAAAGACCTGTGTGAAGCCAGCAACACTTAAAGGCTTAAAGTTCACGCACAATCAATTCCAGGTCAAAATGCCATTGAAATGTACAGATATATGATACAAATACTAATGAAAGTGATGCAAGTGTATGCGATGATGTGGAATGTGTATGAACATCAAGACTATAACAAAATGATGTATCTGTGAAAAATGTCCAAACCTTAAAACTCTAAACTTAACCTAATCATTTTAAACATAATAATAACTTAAAACTTTAACTGTGCATAAAAGTTAATGTGGCATGTTTTTCTTCAAATTTGCCCATTATCTATGTGAGGTGTGTCTATGTGGCTTTTATTTTGACAAGAAAATGAGAGGTTTGAGTGTCTCTGGCTTCATGTCAACTTTAATATCGTCCGACTGGTTAGTAAATGGCCACCAGGTCTAGACTTACCCCATACACCAGTTCACCCACCATCCCGTTCCAGGTCTTGGTTTCAGGGTCTCTGGCCCCATACTTTCCATCGGCAACAATGGACAGTTTGTATCTAATTCCGACATGTTTTGCGATCTCTGAGGCTAGGTCCACACAGTAGCCCTCATAGCGCTCATTCCCCTCCAGCTGATTATAGTTTTTCTTGTACATCACATAGGGAGCTTCCTGTTAATTAAACGTAGGCTTGAGTTTGTCACGCACACACACACACACATACACACAGACAAACACACTCAGAAAAACAGACAGAGAGACACACGCACACACACTGAAACACACAGACACATACACAAGTGTACACACACGTGCACACACACACGCACACACACATACAGACAGACAGACAGACAGACAGACAGACAGACAGACACGCACGTAGGCACGCACACAGACACATACATGCCAAACATTAAGATTAAGACACAAGAAGAGAACACCTTCTAAAATGTCTCTGAAATGACAACATGCATGCATGCACATCCTCAAAACCACACCACTATACACTGCTAAAGATAAAGACAATGACTTCAACATTACACAGTGTGAAACACAAACATCCACATGCACACGTTTATGTGAACACCATTTCACAGGTACAGTATACACACATTCACCACCATGACTCACCACACAAAAGTGAAAGTGTGAAACCCAAACAAACGCAAATGCACACACACACGCTCGCACGCACACACACACACACACACACACGCACGCACACAAACACAAAAACACACGCCGCAAGCGTGCGCCCACATGCACACGCACGCACACACGCACACACACACACACAGCTCACCCCATGACAAACAAGCTAACCCGGTGCACAGCCAAATGCATCCAGTCTCCATTGCACTGACACAGAGCTGAGACCAATAGCGTAGTGTAGTTGCAAAAAAGGTCAACTGGATTCCAATTACTGGGGTGTTGCAGGCGGACAGTGCATTTGCTTTGCCCCGGCTTAGTGGGGGACACAAGGGTGAAGGAGACAAGGAGGAGGCGGTCAAGGGAAAGGGTGGTGGGCTACAGAGGGATCGGGAGGAAACTTTCCAGTTCATGAAGTAAATGGCACTGACTGGACATCACTGCAGAGCGCAGTGGAAGAATTTACATTGCCATAACATCCAATACAATGTGCAGGGAGAAAAGCATAATTCAACGGCAGACAGCATAAAATAAATAAATAAATAAATAAATAAATAAATAAAGGATGCATTATCCTCATGTCAGAAAATGACTGCAGCCTTGATGTTAGAGTCACTACAAGTAGAGCAGAGCCAAGCTGAGGTGGGGGGGGGAGGTAAGAGCGTGCTTTGTAGTGGTGGAGGTGGGGGCAGGGGGGGGGCGTGGGGGCTAGGAGAGGTTTAGTGAGTACTAGATGCTTGAGCACTGGGGGCAGGAATGACTGGCGCAATGGTTCAGTTGTCTGTGCTGAATGTATCCGTCCCTCATGGTGCGCGTAGGGAAGGGAGGGCCTGCGCCCTACAGCACCGACCTGCTCTGACTCTCAACAGCCTGTGGAGCGCTGCTCACGCACCCTCATCTGTTTCGGAGGACGTCATCTGTCCATCCGCTCTGCTCCCACGCTAGAGGGACAGGCTATCTATTTCCTGTGGGGTCTCAGTTTAATCTCTTCCTCATCTACACTGTGTGCCCCAACAACTAGCACACAACTACACTGGATGTCTAAATGCTCTGTCTGTCTTTCTATCTGTCTGTCTGTCACATTCTGAATTTGCCTAAGATGAGTCCATCGTAGGCAGAGTCAGAAAGAATGTCATTTCCTTTAAATGTAAGATAAGGCAAACCTTATGGTACATTTAAATAATGACCGTCAACAGTGGCTAATGTAGATAATTACTCTGGTTTGCTGGCCTACAATTATCCCCATTCTCCTCTCTGCCTCCAACTGTTTCATTAGCGGGTTAATTTCAGTGAAGCGCTTGAACAGAGGCTTATACGCTCTGTTAATGGTTATAATTACTAGCCTACATCATTTCACCTTAGGTGTAACTGGTTCTAAAATACCTGTAATTAGTACCTTCATAATATATTCAATTGTGAATGTGTATATATGTGTATATGTTTTCATTCCCTGTGATCTTTAAGTCCTGCACATCGTATCTATATAGTCCATCATATTAAGTATGCTATTTCAACATTGCTATAAAATGCAGGGAAAGATATGATGCACAGCCTTTGTACTCAAATTTTGTGAACCTTTGCTCATTTTCTCTCGATCTAATCACAGTAATCATCAAGTGACTCTTGCATAAAGTGCTCTCATTCTGACTGTGGTGTAGTTTCCTGTCCTATAGACATCCTGCCCTTTCCTTTTAACCCCACTCCCCCCCCCGGTAATGTCAGGCTTAATAGCACCAAGGTATCATACTTCAGTACAGAACTTCAGGAGATAAAAGCAAAATCATTTTGAGCAGGACAAACAAAAACCACTGTTGCAGAGTGTTTGTTTAGGTCCTCCTCAAACCCTGAGCATTTTGCATCTCCAGTTAGGAAATAACCATTGCCTTTTTGCCTGCAGTATTCTTTCTGGTTTTTTTTTCTGCTCTTGATTGTTGTTTACATCGAATCCAAAGTCATTCACCATTTACTTGATGAGGAAGAAACAGGCTTCTACTTACGTATGTATGCAACAGTATGAGTTTTAGATGCAATGAGAGCGCTAGCCTACACATGTCATTACCAAAGCCCGTATTGTGATGTCACTGCTACGACAGGCCACCGAAGTATAGAAATCAAAATGCTTTGGCACCCACACGGATACAGTTGAAACACTCTTATGTGTATCGACTGTTTCAACATGTAGTGAGTGGGTGGAAAGCAACTCAAAAGAAAATGGTTCTACCCTCCCAGGACAGAATGTAACAATGGACACCTTGACCTTGAGTGGCAGAATTGTTTTAGGTGGAACATTTAAAATCAACATGGGAAAGTGTACCATAATAGTAGTGACCACAATTGTTCGGTTTTCCACAGAAGTTGACTCGTTGGTAACCTGCTGGTCCGTTATAAAAACAAATTTCTCATATTCATTCCAGTACCCCATCTGAAAGTGACACAAACATCAATGTTATTGAAAAAGAAGCATTTTCAGACAAAAGCTGTACAGGTTAAATTAACTGTCTGTCATTAAGTTTAAGTGAAACATAATATTCTCAGTCTGTGCGAACAGGGCAGGGCAGCTGTAGAGCTCCTCTGTTATGGAGGAAGCTGCAATACTTACATAGACAGTGCCTGGCTTGTCAGGGTTATGTTGATAGTGTAGGATTAGCTGAGATTAAGTGTGTATGAGTCTGTGTCTGTGTGTCTATGTGTGTCTATGTGTATGAGTGTGTGTCTGTGTGTCTGTGTGTATGAGTGTGTGCCTGTGTGTCTGTGTGCATGAGTGAGTGTGTGTGAGAGAGAGAGGGAGAGAAACAGAGATGCAAATGTGTGTGTGTGTGTGTGTGTGTGTGTGTGTATTCCTGATTGAGTGTGCATGTTTGTGTACATGTGTGTGTGTGTGTGTGTGTGTGTGTGTGTGCATTCCTGATTGAATGTGCATGATTGTGTACATGTGTGTGTGTGGGTGTGTGTGTGTGTGTGTGTGTTTGTGTATTCCTGATTGAGTGTGCATGTTTGTGTACATGTGTGTCTGTGTGTGTGTGTGTGTGTGCATGTTTGTGTACATGTGTGTGTGTTTGTGTGTGTGTGTGTGTGTGTGTGTGTGTGTGTGTGTGTGTATGTGTGTGTGTGACTGTGTGTGTGTACAACACGTAATCTTCTGATTTGATTTCCTCCTACTTTTAGTCCAGTAATCAGGCACATTGTAGCAGACCCCCTGTTTACTAAAATGGGTAATTATGATTTGTCAAGATGAATTAAGATGATTTTAGCATGGAAATCGTGTGTGCCACATTAACCTGACATGTAGCTGGTCTCTCTACTCCGCATGCCTGTCATGCAAGCCTCACTTACCTTCCTCGCTCCACCCGGCTTCATCTCATAAACATCAATGGTGAAGTTTGACCTGCGGCCAAAGCTGTCGAACTGGATGTTGCCTGTCATACCTTGAACCTGAACCTGTTATGCACCAACAGAAGATCTACAGTAATATCTTTCACAGTGGCACAACGACATCAATAAAAGGGCTAAGTTAAGCCATACCAAAATGTCAACAGGTGAAATACATAAAAAAAACTGGTCAACAGATGGTGTGTGTGTGTGTGTGGGGGGGGGGGGTAATATTCTTAACCGTACTGTAAACAATCACTGAGAATAAATAAATACTGACTGACAAGGGAAATGTTTTTCAGACAGCATTGAGATGTCCTTGGAAGCACTCTGGACCCATCCTACCATTTTGAGCGCTCGCTCTATGTCAATGCCTTGACTCCAGGGCACAGCAGGGTTCGCCAGGCAGTCCCCCGCGCTGCCACGCCTAGAGATGTCCACGCGCTGTCTCCGGAGGTAGCGGAACGCCTCGGCAATCACCAGAATGGCATCGTGAGTCAGTGCAGATGTGTACTAAACAAGATGAACAAAAGGCTCAACACAAGCACTAATGTATGGATCGAGATACATATTCAGGTATCGCAGACATGTATGGCAAACAAGCACTTCAACGTAGCCACAGAAAGAGGGAACATTTCTATCGCTTATGATGCTGTACCTTCAGAGGTGTATTTTTGGCTTCGGGGAATTCTCTCTCATCCAGACGGTCCCAGCGCTGGAGGAACTGCTGCACGATGGGATTCTCTGGGTTGATGATCTGAAATCCTGTGATGTTGGCTCCACCAGCGAAGACCTTGTCCAGGGACATGTTGGCGAAGCCCTGCGAGAAAACAGGCCAAATGAGTCACAACGTCATATTTATTTTATACAATTTTTTTACATACTGAAAACAGAAAGAAAAATGTGCATATGCATTTGTGTATGTGATACATTTTGTGTTTTGTGGGTATGTTGTGACAGTACCTTTCACATATTGAATTTCAAGTATGTAATATGTAAGTACTCACCAGATTAGCCAATATGTAATGAAACCCTCTGCCATTCTTTCCTGATATGGCTGCCTGTTGAACAGAACAGATTGGATGGAAATATACATTTAAAAATATAAATATAAACAAATTGGATTAGAAATATATTCCTTCACAGATAACGTGTGTGTGAGTTTCCCCCAGATTTCCCCAAATCATTCAGTTTTTTGGACTGTGTTTTCAAAGTATTTCTGTGTTAATAATGATTCAGATTAATAAAAGCAAGAGGTGCGTCCTGCAATACTGTTAATTCTTGTGTGTGTCTCCATGGAAACCCATTGCATAATGCCTGTCCAAATGTTACGTCAGAACCTTTGCCAGACAACACATAGCCAGAGTTTACACTTTGCTCTCATTGACTGGGTAGTATTGACGTCAATCTGCTCTCTCAAACAGACTCGGCTGGGATTACTGCAGCACAGCTAAACAGACAAAATGGCAGAATGTAATATAATCTTCAATTCAGACTCAGCGGAAATTGATCTACAGCTCTGGTATTTCTACTGCTGATTGTAGGCATCAATCAACAAAACAACAACTAATATTTGTATTCTATTTTATATCTAGGCTTATTTTATATTTAAACTATATGGTAGTACATATGGTGCACTCTAACTGTTTCATGGACTGCAATAAAATATCCTGCAATCTATGCATGCACCCAAAAACCTTATTTTTCTCAAACTCTGTACATAATTCATATCTGTCACCATAGTTGTGCCAAATCCATAGTTCACTGCCTAATGCCACTGTCTGATTTCCTTTTACAAATGAATACAGTGAAATCTTTGACCTTGAACATTTACATGCATCACACAGAAGAGGAGCAGAGACAGAGACAGAGAGAGAGAGAGAGAGAGAGAGAGAGGGAGAGGGAGAGAGAGGGGGGAGAGAGATGGG